>NC_087203.1:73731696-73734196 GCF_015104395.2 Macrobrachium nipponense | reverse complement strand
GCTAACTTTAAAGAAAATAAAATCTACTGGGCTAGTGGGCATGCAATTTGATATGATTGATGATTGGAGGGTGGATGATCAGCTTATCAATTTGCAGCCCTCTAGCCTCACTAGTTTTAAAATCTGAGAGCGAACGGACAGAAAAAGCCAGCGCAGTAGTTTTCTTTTACAGAAAACTAAAAATCATTTTGAGACGTTAACAAGTTCCTTTTATACATCAGCAACGAAATGTCACAGTGAAATATCTTAAATAATAATAATAATAATAATAATAATAATAATAATAATAATAATAATAAAAGTAGACGAAGACCCAAAAATATACAGAGACAGGAGGATGACAAACAGAACTGAGGACTGGCACAACAAACCAATGCACGGACAATACATGAGGCAGACTAAAGAACTAGCCAGCGATGACACGTGGCAATGGCTACAGAGGGGAGAGCTAAAGAAGGAAACTGAAGGAATGATAACATCGGCACAAGATCAGGCCCTAAGAACCAGATAAGTTCAAAGAACGATAGACGGAAATAACATTTCTCCCTTATGTAGGAAGTGCAATACGAAAAATGAAACCATAAACCACATAACAAGCAAATGTCCGGCACTTGCACAGAACCAGTACAAAAAGAGGCATGATTCAGTGGCAAAAGCCCTCCACTGGAGCCTGTGCAAGAAACATCAGCTATCTTGCAGTAATAAGTGGTACGAGCACCAACCTGAAGGAGTGATAGAAAACGATCAGGCAAAGATCCTCTGGGACTATGGTATCAGAACAGATAGGGTGATACGTGCAAATAGACCAGACGTGACATTGATTGACAAAGTCAAGAAGAAAGTATCACTTATTGATGTCGCAATACCATGGGACACCAGAGTTGAAGAGAAAGAGAGGGAAAAAATGGATAAGTATCAAGATCTGAAAATAGAAATAAGAAGGATATGGGATATGCCAGTGGAAATTGTACCCATAATCATAGGAACACTAGGCACGATCCCAAGATCCCTGAAAAGGAATCTAGAAAAACTAGAGGCTGAAGTAGCTCCAGGACTCATGCAGAAGAGTGTGATCCTAGAAACGGCGCACATAGTAAGAAAAGTTATGGACTCCTAAGGAGGCAGGATGCAACCCGGACCCCCACACTATAAATACCACCCAGTCGAATTGGAGGACTGTGATAGAGCAAAAAAAAAAAAAAAATAAATAAATAAAAATAATGATATTAATAATAATTAGTATCAGAACCGAAATGCTCACTTGAATTAAATCATATCTTCAAGGACGATTCACTGAAAGAATTGGCGGTTTTATTCACTGCACTGCCAAGCAGGGAAACAAAAACCCACCCATGAATTGTGTTAAATGATGCGTCTATCTATGCTTTGTATAAAATACACGAGTATGAAACATTTATGTTTCGTTATCGGTAATTCTTTCTGAAAATATTAATTTTATAATTGATTACCAGACCCTCAGGATGACAGCAGATGGGATGACCCATATAGACTATATTGTCACATTAATACCTCTCTCTCTCTCTCTCTCTCTCTCTCTCTCTCTCTCAGTTCTCCCCTCGCCTTCTTTGTTTCAACATTCCCTCGTGTTTGTTTTAACATCGCTTTATCACCACTTTGCTTTTATTTCACTGATTCGATTCCAAAACCCTATTAACTGTTGCTCGGAAGTATTATATATATACACGCACACACACACACACAAACACACACACACATATACATATATATATATATATATATATATATATATATATATATATATATATATATATATATATATATATATAGAGTTTCAGGAGGTTCCATGATACACTCTCAGTAACAGGCCATGATTTATTATACAAAAAACGTTTCGCACACAAACACGGTGCATCATCAGTCTGTGAAGAATAAAAACAATTACATTATATTACTACATAAAAGGAATTCATCAAAAATTAAAATTGACATTAAAAAACTGTAAAAAAGCATTATTAAAAAACAGTAAGAAACAAAAGAGAGAGACTACTAAAACACCAACCATCTCTAGTAAGGAAAGAAGAGGGAATGACAAAAACCGAGGTCCCAGTCAAGACGAAAACTATGCCAGATATAAAGTTGAAGACGAGGTGTTATTGTTGAGTGAAGGAACCAGCCTTTTTATGAGTAACGACTCTAAGGTGGTTAAGTGATCTGGGTCCTTCGTATAGCCAATTATGGAGAAGTGCTGCTTCAAGATCTCTATTTTACAAAGAGCAGCATGATTTCTAATATTGGAAAATTCAGGTTGCTTAATTCTTTGACCTGTGCGAAAGCTGAAACCCTTATGGCTGCAATATCTCACTTGCAGTAACCTTCGAGTCGATCCAATGTAAGAGCCCGGACATCCAGGGCATGTGAATTTATAAACAACATTCGATCTCATGAAGGACTGCAAGCGATCTTTGAAATTAAAAAATGAACCTATTTTACAAGGATTATTCGAAATAAGTTTAAGTTG
>NC_087203.1:73724196-73726696 GCF_015104395.2 Macrobrachium nipponense | reverse complement strand
ATCACTAAAGGTGTCATCACACCCTTCTCAGATCAGACCTCGTTCTTGGAAGCGAAATTTCATTGCTGTTGTATAATGCATCTTCGTGATTTGGCGTTGTGGGATGATGGTGAAGAGACGATTGGCCACAATTCATCTCGTAAGAATAATGATGCCTTTTTTTTATAGATTTATCACAGAGACACCTTTTCCATCATAATCTGAACAGCTTATTTTAGTGTGTGGATTCCCGTTGCAATGTCTGTTCAGTTGTCCGTTCCTTGTGGTTCGTTGGCCGTTGCAGAATGGGATGACATTCACTAATAGATGAAACGTTTATATTTTATATTCCATGCAAAGGGTATGGCAGGAAATAGTTCACAGTTGATTTGAGAGGAAATCCCACCAATTTGCCCCAAAAATGATTCAGGACGTCGTCATAACTTTGGCAAAATTACATGGAAATGATACTAACAATAATAATATATTATTTAAGGTAAAATAATTCCAGGAAATCTGAAGCGATCTGGTGAAGCTTCGATCTTTCGGTGAGTTTCTGATGTCTTCCCAATAGGAGAGAGAGAGAGAGAGAGAGAGAGAGAGAGAGAGAGAGAGAGAGAGAGAGAGAGAGAGAGAGAGAGAGACGTCGTTTGATGTGTTTGATGGGAAAAGGGGGAACTATGATCTCTCTCCAGAACTCGTCTGGATCGATCAGCCTTCTGCAAATAATAGTTCTCAATAAGACTGATTTCCTTTTAGCCACTGTAGCGTTAAATCATACAAACGATGAACATCAAGTTCTCATTTGATTTCTAAAGTCAAAGGGGCGTCTTTCGGCAAAGCAGTTCGTTAGGTAACCTTTAACCTAAATCCGGTGTTTGTCTAATTAGAGGCTGTTTACAGGATTAATTCCGGGCTGGATCGGGAGCTCTTGAGGTGCAGGAAGCACTCCCCAGTCCAGTTCATGAAAGAGATCAACGCCTGAATTACCCTACTCTACGTCTCTCTTGGCTAAGCGCTGTCTGGAGATCCACACCAGGCCTTCCTTTCTTACTTTGTGGCAAGGGCCCGTGCTGACAAAAATCAATAAAACAACCAATACTGACTCTTTACTGCTTCCAATTCGGATTCATTCTACTCTGCCAAAAAGTTAAAATTTCTTAGGTCAGGCATTTTGACCCTTTCATATCACTGGTTTCTACAATTTGGTGATTTTATTTAAACTGCGTTGCCTTATATGTGTAACTATACCGCACCTAGTCTTTTGTGCGTATGATTTCTGAATGCTACTTGACTGTGTAACCAAACTGTATTTGGGTGAAATCTACCATAGTAAACTAAATAGCAAAATATTAGATACATCGAGCAGGGAAACAAAATGACAATAGATATTTTTGGAAAGAAACCAAAGTGCTCTTTTCCTGTGGGATTGATATAAGTGATGTCGGTTGTTGGAACGCTAGATAAACTGCAATCATTTAATCTCTTTCTAGTGAAGGGAGTTTCTAACTTCTTCAATCGTATGGTAGCTAATCAGCCATTATATCAGTTATTTAATATAGGAATTCCTTCACAGGCCGGTGAAAGGGGAATGGATGTAATCCTTTAGCCACTTGAATTCGTTTTCACTCTGAATTTATGTTTGGTTATCTTGATGGTCACTGAAAAGCAGCGATAACTTCTGCTAGAGTTGGCAGTTACGAATACATGGGAGGGAGGAAATGGCAACCTTTCGTATTTACAAGTTCTCTGGCTATTTCCTTTGGACAGCAGTCATAAAAAAGGCGGAAGGTAGGGATGGTGGAAGAGGAAGAACATATTTCAAGGCATAATCCCGGAGAGAGAGAGAGAGAGAGAGAGAGAGAGAGAGAGAGAGAGAGAGAGAGAGAGAGAGAGAGAGAGAGAGAGAGTCTATTCAGTCCTATCGTAACCCTTTCCTGGTGTTCCATCCCATACACCTATTAATCAACTTGCCGACCATATGCATATTCATTAACATAATCCCCAATTAATATAAGCAATTAGGCCATAATGAAATCGTCCATAACTTTAATGACAATTCATCAGGGAGGGTTTAGTGATTGATGATCACCATAGAAATAGCGTTTACCATGACATCAGGTGAGGGGTATGAGAGAATGGCTGGTTGAAATATGCAGTGCCCTTATTGTGGCATTTGTAGAGTGAAATTCCCATAATTTGGGGGGACCCAAAATTACCCTCTGGGATATTACTATTGTTTGGGTGTTTGTATTGCGTTAATTATTGTTCTTGGACAGTAGTGACCTCTCTCCGTCAGTGAAATTTCCCCTCGGTCTCGGTGAGGTTTCTGATCTGTCAGATATTGGTTGAATTGTCTCTTCTGTAAAATCATTTTCTTCAGCGTAAGGTGCCATGGGCAAAATCATACCATATGTCCGTCTGTAAAATATTTGACCGTCTGTAAAACAGAATTACAGTTCTCAACGACAACTTAGGAGTCTGTGAGGATCATTCCTCATCAATGATTCATCACTTTCTG
>NC_087203.1:73664196-73714196 GCF_015104395.2 Macrobrachium nipponense | reverse complement strand
GGAAACTACGTAGGTGCGAAGCCAGCCATTAGAACTCAAGATATTAATGCCATTATTAGTGCGGACATGCAACAGCTGCGATGCTCTTAATAATTTTGGTTCTTGCTGTTGCGTCTGTAGATTTCGAAAATACTTTGTTTCGAAACAACTGTGCGGCAAGACTTCGCGTGGCTGCATTGTAGTTTTCTGTAAAATAAAACTATTGAGAGCTATTTTCTGTCCGTCTGCACTTTTTCTGTACGCATATTTTCTGTCCGGTCTTTTTCTGTCCGCCCTCAGATCTTAAAACCTTTTGAGGCTAGAGGGCTGCAAATTGGCATGTTGATCATCCACCATCCAATCATCACACATACCAAATTGCAGCCCTCTAGCCTTAGTAGTTTTCATTTTATTTAAGGTTAAAGTTAGCCATGATCATGTGTCTGTCAGCGCTATGGGACAGGCCACCTTCTGGTTGTGGCTGAAAGTTTCATGAGATGGGGCTCATACAGCATTATATGCTGTACAGAAAAGAGTCTTGACCCAAGTAGTCTGGCTCTCCCGTCTCCCATCGTGCCTTGCCCTCCATAGCAGATTCTCGGCGCATTATGTACTTGTTTTATTTAGAGCTAAAGTTAGCCGTAATCTTGCGTCTGGCGCCACTATAGGTGCCATCAACACAGGCCACCACCGGACCGTGGTTGAGTTTCATATAGCATTATACGCAGTAAAACAGTATATTTCAAGAAATATGACTGAATGAAGGTAGTTGCACTCATGTGTCGATGTCTGTTTCTTTTTAAACTTAATAACATTAGAGTATTAAGTTTAAAATCTTGCCACATTTGTTATTATTTATATTCGTTATTATCGGCGGTGTATTATTAAAGGACAATCGTTTTACTTACAGAAGTTTGCATTTAATTAATTCATAAATTAGGAAATTAATTAGCAAAATTCGCCTCCTCTGTAAAGAGTAGTTTATTGGAAAACGTAACCGGCTTTCTTGCCATACTCACCCTAACATGTTGAGTCTATCATAAGTATTATATTCCTTTAATAATAAGTAGATCATCTTGATAGCACTCTAAAGCATCTTAAATTGATGCTCCATTTAATTTTTTTCATGAATTAATTACTACTTTTTACTGTGCGTCATTGCTAAATCTTGCATCTCCGTTACCCACATGATATATGGTTGTTACACCTCTCGTTTTCGAAGAATTTCGATTATTCATGCAAATTCTGAGATATATATTGAGGCAATAACCGCATAATTGCAAAACAATTTCACCAAAAAATGCTTTGTATCTTGCTTAATTATACCCACGATAGTGCTTTATTTTCATGAGAGAGAGAGAGAGAGAGAGATCCCCGTCGCTACATCAGAGGCACCATCACGCTTTCAATTCCGTCCACTTACGAAGGGTCGCTCTAGACCTCTGGGTTTCCTGATGCATATCAGTTGGGAAACTGTTCTCTTTGACAGTTCAATCTCTCATACAATTAACAAAGGCCGCCCAGACACACCTGCACCCTCTGAGAACCATCATTAGTCTGCCAAACGCATCCTATAGGATCTTGCCCTTACATAATTCACTTCTACTCCTGCGCTGCTCAGTCCGAATTTAGGCTCAGTTTGCGTTTCGGGACAATTTACTAGTATTTAGTCTCCAACTTTTTTCCATCTTACGTAATAAATGAATTTATTGGCTTAAATTGTTCGAAACCTTTTGGTTAGAATATTTTTTTTTATTCTTACACATGATATCTATAGTTTGAG
This sequence comes from Macrobrachium nipponense, assembly GCF_015104395.2. Lineage (NCBI taxonomy): Eukaryota > Metazoa > Arthropoda > Malacostraca > Decapoda > Palaemonidae > Macrobrachium > Macrobrachium nipponense. Next base: position 73,712,434 of record NC_087203.1, on the reverse strand, counting down.
GTTGTGCATAAAATGCTGTTATTTCTTCGTGACAGATGTTCATGGACATAAATAACTCAGTTTCTACAACGCAGATATAGAAATTCTTGATACGTATTTATAAGAATATAACAATTTACAGCTATGGAAACGGTCTCATTTGTTAGTAAATCATCCCACCGAATTAAAACTCGGCAGGTGGACGATATGTCGATTCGTAAACAAATTTACGTGTTCTATACGAGAGAAAAGTTGACGATATGTCTTAATGGAAACAATCTCGTCAATTGTATGATTGTTCGAACCGTTTGATATAATAAAAGGTTACTCTGTATGAGAGGTTTGACCTTCTGCCGTATTGATGCAAGTGAATGGTATGAAAAGAGTGATATTATTCAAGGTAGAGAATGTGTTCATAAGAGACCCGAAAAATAATGTCACTAGCAGTCGGGGAAAGTCCAAATGTTGTTATATTAACCGTAGCCAAATATAACAAACTTGCTTTTAAACTACATTAATTAATAGACACATCTGTTAGTTTTTGTAAGGATCTCAGTATGTATACTTATAATTGTGTATTGAGCTTGTGTACTCTGTTTTGCATCTGTTTGCATTATATATATATATATATATATATATATATATATATATATATATATATATATATATGTATGTACATATATATATATATATATATATATATATATATATATATATATATATATATATTTATATAAAAGTTACAAGCTTTCCTGGGCTGACAGGCCTCATTGTCTAGTATCCGCTTGATATCATCTACTTTCAATGAGGTCCTTTTATAATGTAAATATATATATATATATATATATATATATATATATCATATATATATATATATATATATATATATATATATATATACTCATAACTTGCTTGGTGTCGTCCATTTCGATGTGAAAATATTAAGTGAGACATGACTCAAAATAACCTCATTTACTTTTTTACTTATTTTTTCCGTAGATGTATTTCCGTGACGCAGGTGACCTTAGAAGCCAAATAAGGGAAGGCTTACAGTTTAATTAGAGAACGTGAAAGGAAACCTTCGGGTAAATAAGAGGAAATTATCGAAGCGAAGAAGGGCGTCAGGAATTGCTATTGTCAGATGTTGACAAGACTTTCCCTCAGGATGAAAAGAAGAAATAAATTGCTTCCTTTGAGAAGCTTTATTCGCGAGAAGTCTTGAATTGGCTCGAGTAGAGTTTTTGAATCTCACTTCATTTAATTTGATTTAATTTAATTTAGAGTTTTTGTAGTTTATCCGTTCACTTTTTTTTCTTCTTTTTTTAATCTTAGATGATATGTGGATGACAAAGTCTTGGCTGCAATTTCGTTTTCAGCTCATTGTCGGAAAATCATGTTTTATTTCCTCCCACTCAAATTCCAGTGTTTCTTTATTGCCATTTCTGTGCCTTTGCTCTCCTTATCCTTAATCTTTCGATTTTTGATGCTCTTTTAACTTTTTCATTTTTTCTGTCCCCACCCCATTTTTCCTCTTTTACTTCTTTTACTGAACTTTTCCTATTTCTCGTTTACTAATTATTTTTTTTTTTATCTTTTTGTACTTTTCTCCTTCAGAAATTTATCTCATTCCTTCTCGTCCTCTCCCTTTTCCGCTGATTTTCCTATCTTTACCCTCCTCTCTCCTTCTTCTTCTTGCCTGGGGTTTTCCATCCAGAGATAAAGATTCCAATCTAACGCCTTATTCTTTTTCATGCTTATCATTTAATTCTCTTGCTCGATATATATATTTATATTTTCTTTCGTCTTTTCATTTATAATAATTTTTTGGGAAAATTTGTGTAAATTTCATGATATTAAATTGTATATGCTTCCTTGTTTTTTTCAAAATGAACTCTTTTCTGGAAGAATAACTTGTTTACTGCGTGTACCCTCCAAGGTGTGGCTACCCTCAGGCGTTTCCTCGTTTCTGTAGAGTGAAGCCGACCTTATTGCTAATCTTGTAATGTCAGTTTGGATATTAAGCTTCCTTTTGACTATGTTGTCCTCTGTAAAATCAGTTTGCCTTAGTAAAGGGTCCGAACAGGACCGTAAGTACTCGTCTATCTCGCTTTTTCATTTTTTCCTTTGTGGCAAAAACCTTTATTTATACATAGCATCTCGTTTTATATACTTCGTGATCAAGTTATTCATCATGAGGGCCACGTTGATTTTTACTTTCCTGTTCCCACTGCTGAGCTGCTTCGTCACCTCTTTCTCCAAGTCCTCACAGGCGGCGCACTCTACCAGAATTCACCTGAAATTCCTGAAAAAATGCCTGGCGGGACGAGTGTTACCAGAATCATTGCTACCATACCGCATAAGAAGATACGATCAACATCCTTTTAACGAATTCTCTTCAATAATATTAAAACGTCACATTGCTGCCGCGAAAATGGAGGAAAAGGAGAAATTTAGAGAACTGGAAAAAGCCCGACGTTACTTCAACTACTCGATTCCCGCTGATTGGAAGCACGCATTAAGGCAAGAAATATATGAAAAACTTCATAGAACTACAGACACTTTGATTAGAAAATTGGACTGAAAATTAAACAACCTTATCAACGACAGTGATTGGACCAATAATGCTAGTAGTGATTGTGTGGTGAATTTATCGAACAAAAAAATAAGTGATAATGCAGTGGGTGCATTAGGCTTTGGGTTGTCTTTCTTCATTTGTAACAAACCCTCAGCTTTATCAATAGCGACATCTCTATATAAGTTTGAAAAATACTGTGACCTACCACAAAATCATCTAGACATTATCAAAGGCATGACATATAGTGCTACGCATGCCTATCATGAAAATAACTTCCCCGCTCGCTACAGAAAAAGTTTAAAAGAATTGAAGAATGATAATAGCTACACATTACCAAGACTGATAAATCCAATAGTTTAGTGGTTCTTGACAAAACTGACTACATATCACGCATGCATATTTTAATAGAAGATAAATAACTTACAAAAAACTCGCAAAAAATCCGTTGGACCAAGTAATAAAAAACTTTAATATCAATATCAAACAAATTCTTAAAGATAAAAAAGAACTTTTGTGTAAGGTAACTGTAAAGTGTCCCTCATTACGTTATTTATATGGCCTAGTCAAAACTCATAAGGAAAACAAACCTATGCGCCCAATTATTAGTACTGTAGGATCAATTGCTTATAAACTATCTAAATATCTTACTAAATTGTTATCCCCGCTACTAGGAACTGTATCTAATTCACACATACGGAATTCTCTTGATCTTGTGGAAAAATTAAATAACATTGTACTAAACCCTAGCGATATCTTTGTCAGTTTTGATGTATGTTCTTTGTTTACAAAAGTCCCTATTGACTCTGTGATAGAATATTTAAGTAATGAACTTGTTCTGCATGAATTGCCTATGACTGTTACTCACATAATTTCCTTGATTAAGTTATATATTTGTGATTGCAGATTTATTTTTAATGGAGAATATTACCAACAAATATTTGGTATGGCCATGGGTAACCCTTTATCACCTCTCCTTTCAAACTTATATATGGAATTTTTTGAGAGACAACACCTCCCAAATATCACACTTGTCCCCTTAAAATGGTACCGATATGTCGATGATATCTTAGTAGTCTTACCTGTTGGTATTGATGTAAATGATTTACTGTCTAAATTGAATAATTTAGTGCCATCCATAAAATTCACTGTTGAAATCGAAAATAACAATGTCATCCCTTTCCTAGATGTATTAATACATAGAAAATCTTTCCAACGCAAATTCAGTATTTATAGAAAACCCACAAATAATTTAACATATGTACATTTTTATTCTGGCCACCATCTTAATATTAAAATTTCAATTTTTTCTTCTATGTTCCTACGCGCTTTGCGTATCACGAGTCCGCAATATCTTGACCAAGAAATAGAATACATAAAAAAGATAGGAAACAATCTCTGCTACCCACCTCATTTAATTGATTTATGTTATCAAAAAGCTCACAAAAAGTTTTATAGTGTTGCTGTTAATGAAAAAGAAATGCCTAAAAATGTACTTAGCTTACCTTACTTTCGTGGATTTGAAACCATAAAATCAATATTTAAATCATTTAATGTTAATGTAGTGTTCTCTTATAACAATACCATTAAAGATATGCTAATTAAGAATAGTCCCGTAACAAATAACAACATCATTTACAAAATTCCTTGTAAGGATTGCCAATCATTTTACGTTGGTCAGTCAAGTAAAAATTTATGTGTACATATTAAGCAGCATATGTATTCAGTTAGAACAGCCCAGACTTCAAATGCACTGTTTATCCATCTGAGTGAAAAATCTCATTGTATTAATTGGGGTGATACCTCTGTAATTGCTAGATCCAATGATTATGTTTAAAATAATTTACTGGAATCGGCAATTATACAAATCACTAATAAAAACAACCTAAATCTTAGTCTGGGAATGTACCATTTGGACCCATATATTTGTAAGATGTTTATGAAGGGCCTTAAAATAAATTAACTACTAATATATTAGTCCCACATGTATATAGTCATTATTTCTCTCTCTCTCTCTCTCTCTCTCTCTCTCTCTCTCTCTCTCTCTCTCTCTCTCTCTGGTTCGATATTCTCTCTCCCTTTTTCTCTTGCTCGATATATATATTTATATTTTCTTTCGTCTTTTCATTAATAATAATTTTTTGGGAAAATTTCTGTAAATTTCATGATATTAAATTGTATATACTTCCTTGTTTTTTTTTCAAAATGTACTGTTTTCTGGAAGAATAACTTGTTTACTACGTGTACCCTCCAAGGTGTGGCTACCCTCAGGCGTTTCCTCGTTTCTGTAGAGTGAAACCGACCTTATTGCTAATCTTGTAGTGTCATTTTGGATATTAAGCCTTCTTTTGACTATGTTGTCCTCTGTAAAATCAGTTTGGCTTAGTAAAGGGTCCGAACAGGACCGAAAGTACTCGGCTATCTCGCTTTTTCATTTTTTCATTTGTGGCAAAACTTTTATATATATATATATATATATATATATATATATATATATATATATATATCTATATAGTATATATATAGATATATATATATATATATATATATATATATATATATATATATATATATATATATAGATAGATAGATGTAGATATATATATATATATTTATATATCTATATATATATATATATATATATATATATATATAATATATATATATATATATATATATATATATATATATATGACTGGTAAAAATGTTCTGTTACAACTCAATTCCATATAGAAAGAAAAGTACTATATTTCAGAGACTGCTGTCTCCCTCTTCAGGTATATGAATGAGAAACGTTTACAGAAAAGGTGGTATTTATACCAAGAGGTCCATCTACAGGCAATCCAATTTAGGTTACCCCGCTGATAATCTTCCTTTAATCTTCTTAAGCTTTGGTTGAATGAAAATCTTGTCGATCATATCTGAATCCCATGCTCCTTTTGAGATGTTCATTACCTGCCTCTCTTTTATTAAGGCCGATTCCATCATTTGACTCTTGTACCAGCAGTTGCTGCTATAAATTATACGTGACAAATTCCAGTTTATTCTATGGTTATGTTCATTTATATGGTTGAAAATAGCTGAGTTCTGTTGTCCATACCTAGCTGACCGTTTGTGTTGTATTAATCTCTGGGGAAGTGATTTACCTGTAAATCAGATGTAAGATTGGTCACAGTCCTGGCATGGGATTTGATAAACCCCAGTGTCCTTGGGGATGTCATTTGTTGGACATTAATCAGGGATTTGGCTAAGGTGTTTGGGTAAGTAAATGCAAAAGGGTTAGATTTTCCAAGGGTCTGAGTCACCTTCTTGTCTTTAGGGGGTTGGTAGAAAATTTCGTTTGCTTTGTGAATTGCTTTCTCAATTATATGGTCAGGATACTTTCAAGACAAAAGCTGCTTACAAATTTGTTCAAATTCATTTTCCAGGAAATCTGGGGAACAAATTCGTAAGGCTCTTAAGAACAGGTTGCTGGCTACACCTATCTTGATAGCAATGTCGTGATAGCTAAAGTAGTGAATGTATGAAAGTGAGCACGTTGGTTTTCTGTATATGGTAAATTTGTATTCTGTCGTGTCTCTGATTATGAAAACATCAAGAAAAGGAATTTTATGTCTGTTTCCCATTCAACTTTAAATTTGATGCTGGGCACTAATGCATTTAATTTTGAAAGGAATTCATTAAAATTGCCCCACCTATTATCCCAAAATGTTAGAATATCATCTACATATCTCATCCACAGCATGCTTTTGGGTTTTATTGCATTTATTACTGTAGTTTCAAAATATTCCATGTACAGATTGGCTAAAACAGGACTTAAAGGACTACCCATACTACACCCGAATTTTTGCTTGTAGAATGATTCCCCGAATGAAAATACGTTATTAGATGCACATAATTCAACTAACTTTATTATTTTGTCAATTGTCAATGGGAAATTATCTGAATAAGGGGATAATTTTTCCCTCAAAAACTGAAGAACATCCTGTACTGGTACTTTTGTGGATAGGGAATCTACGTCAAGGCTTAAAAGTTTTATGTTGTGAAGTGGTATATGTGCTTGTCTGAATTTGTGACAAAAATCTTCCGAATGTTTAATGTGACTGGGAGAAAAAGTGCCTAAAAAAGGGGAAAGGAGGCCAGCTAACCTTTTAGAAATTTTGTAATTGAAAGCTCCGGCACAAGAAACGATGGGTCTGATTGGAAGATTGTCTTTGTGAGTTTTGGGAAGGCCATAAAAGTAGGGTAATTTAGGATTAATTACTTTAAATTTCTCTAATAGTTCAATACTCTTTTTGTCTTGGCCAATTAATCTTACTTTCCAAAAAAATTGGGGATTTTTCGTCAGTTTGTCGTAAGTGTTTTGTGTCGCTAAGGAGCTGGTTGATTTTGTCAAGATAGAAGTCTTTGCTCATTATTACGATTTTGCTGTCTTTGTCGGATCTACTTATTATAACATCTAACTTTTTTACCGAGTGGATGGCTATCATAAATCTACGGGGAACAGGATATTTCTTATTTAGGTCAGTTAAAGCATTTAGTAACACTCCTTTTAAACATATCTCTTCACGGCTGTAGTTTTTGTCAGATATGAATTTATCAAAAGCCACTATGAAGTCTAGGTTGTTTTTGCAGTCTGGCATAAGGGCAAAAGATAAGCCTAGATTTAAAACTAAATGTTGAATGGGAAACAGACAACAAAATTCTTTTTCTTGATGTTTTAATAATCAGAGACACGACAGAATACAAATTTACCATATACAGATAACCAACGTTCTCACTTTCATACATTCACTACTTTAGCTATCACGACATTGCTATCAAGATAGGTGTAGCCAGCAACCTGTTCTTAAGAGCCTTACGAATTTGTTCCCCAGATTTCCTGGAAAAAAAATTTGAACTAATTCGTAAGCAGCTTTAGTCTTGAAAGTATCCTGACCATATAATTAAGAAAGCAATTCACAAAGCAAACATAATTTTCTACTGACCCCCTCAAGACAAGACCAGAGATACACCCAACAATAAAATAAAAATTCCACACCTGGACACGATTAAGAAGGTGACTCAGACCCTCGGAAAATCTAACCCTTTTGCATTTACTTACCCAAACACCTTAGCCAAATCCCTGATTAACGTCCAACAAAAGACATCCCCCAAGGACACTGGGGTTTATCAAATCCCATGCCAGGACTGTGACCAATCTCACATCGGATTTACAGGTAAATCACTTCACCAGAGATTAATACAACACAAACGGTCAGTTAGGTATGAACAACAGAACTCGGCTATTTTCAACCTTATAAATGAACATAACCATAGAATAAACTGGGATTTGTCACGTATAATTTATAGCAGCAACTGCCGGTACAAGAGTCAAATGATGGAATCGGCCTTAATAAAAGAGAGGCAGGTAATGAACATCTCAAAAGGAGCATGGGATTCAGATACGACCGACAAGATTTTCATTCAACCAACGCTTAAGAAGATTAAAGGAAGATTATCAGTGGGGTGACCTAAATTGGATTGCCTGTAGATGGACCTCTTGGTATAAATACCACCTTTTCTGTAAATTTTCTCATTCATCTACCTGAAGAGGGAGACAGTAGTCTCTGAAATATAGTACTTTTCTCTCTATAATCTAGTGTTTTATGGGCGCCTTCCTTATTAGGATATATATATATATATATTACTATTATATATATCTATATAATATATATATATAATATAATATATATATAATATATATATTATATAATATATATATATATATATATATATATAGATAATATATAAATATATATATATATAGTCAACTTTTCGGATAAAGTGGTTAACCACTTTACACGATGCATATTCTAAGACTATACATATATATAATTATATTATTATATATATATATATATATATATATATATATATATATATATATATATATATATATATATATATATATGATATATATATATAGTCAATCTTTTCGGATAAAGTGGTTAACCATTTACACGATGCATATCTAAGAATATATACATATCTATCTGTCGTAATAAAATCGTATCTCCTCTTTCTTTATATTGCTGCTCGTTTAGATTGTATAGCTTTTTTAGGCAACTGCAAATTTCAATAGGGCTAACGTGAGAAAACATTAACGATAATCAAATAAAGTTCTGAATTTCAAAATTCGTGATAAAGTTAATGTCAAAATTCAAGAGGAAGACAAAAAGAAGACGAAGAAGGAGAGGCAACAAAAAGACGATCCTTTCTTTCTTTAAAGCTTTTAAGCATCTTCGAAGTGCAAGAGGTCGAAATAAAAAGAGAGCATAATTTATGAAATTGAACAGTTTAGGCTATTAAGCTAATGTTAAGTCGTAGTTGTTTGGAATTGTTAATTGAAAATAATTTCGTGGGAATGAGATGACACTGGCAGCATCTGAACCCATTGATTATAGTGTTTATGAAAAATTTAACTTAATGTATTGTTCCTTGAATATTAATGGAATTTTTGTATTTCATCATTAACATCTTCATCACCTCATCTCCAAGGCAGTGGGACGTAAACTACCTCTCTGAAATTCCGTATGTCATGTCTTTCGTGAGCTTTCACTTTCATAGATATCCATTGTATGCTGCACCCCAACCCCCTCCCCGTCTCACAGCTGTCGTCTTTGTAGTTGTGGGTCTCCCAGCTCCACTTATTTCCGCAGAAGACTCGTTAACACTAGCGCGCACCATTATCCCCGGGCTGGTGAAGGACATGTCCAAGCCATCTTCACCTCCCGGTCAACTTTAAGTCCTATGCATGCGGAAGTTCAAGAATCTATTTGATATATTTTATTACTTCTCGCTTTATCCTGCCATCTCCCTCCTCATATAGTTATTAAGTGGATATTTTTATAGATATAGTTCCACTTTCACAGTCATTCCATGGTTCAAGTCCATATAACAATACATATCCCACTAGAAGAATACTATTCACTTTAATATGAAATTTCAGTCTGTTTGATTTCCAGATCATATTCAGCCTACTCATTATTTGAATTGCGTGTATATTCTTTCACTAATTCATTATCAAGAGAACATTTCTAGATATCATTGCTCCTGGATATTTGGAAAGAATCAGCCTTATTATTCTTTTCCATCTAGCATTATTTCATCTATCTTTGTGTACTTTGTCCACATCCTTTTCTACTTACGTTAGCTTTATCGTGACACTCATCTCGGAGAAAATATGATATATCCTCCTAAGCAAATTTTGCTAATAGTTTAGAGGTTAGATGATTAAGACCCTCTGCATGCCCTACGTCAGTCATGTTTTTGTCATTATTCCAATGTAAAAACATATTGGGGAGAAGTGACTTTCTCATCATGCATTTTACCCATTAATTCGAATATTATTCGAAATACACACACAGACGCACATACATGCATATATATATATATATAATATATATATATATATATATATATATATATATATATATTATATATATATATATATATATATATATATATATATAATATATAATATATATATATATATATATATATATATATATATATAAAGCGTTTGTTTTAATAACGAATTGTTGTTAACTTGCATATTCTGTTAGTCATTTAAGGCATTTGAAAATGATTTCATATAAAACGGGAATTAGACGCGTCTCAGAGTTTCAGGTGTATCCCTTCCTGTACTCCCCATCATATTCCCATAATGGTCAGTAAGTATTAAGAGTAAATCTGAAATTAATGATTGTCTCTATTATGAAATAATCGTATTATGGGTTCGAAAAGGGTAGAGTTTGTGTTTATCGCCTTATCTGTGGATTCAAAAGTTTCGTAATCGAAGGAAGAGAGAGAGAGAGAGAGAGAGAGAGAGAGAGAGAGAGAGGAGAGAGAGAGAGAGAATATGAGGCAGCAATTGGGAAGAATAAAGTACTGTGTTAGTCAGAGGATGATTGCATATACGTAACAGAGAGAGAGAGAGAGAGAGAGAGAGAGAGAGAGAGAGAGAGAGAGAGAGAATAGATGCTTGTTAGAATATGAGAGAGCAATTTAGGAAGAATGAAGTATTCTGTTAGTCTGAGGATGATTGCATATGCGTAACAGAGAGAGAGAGAGAGAGAGAGAGAGAGAGAGAGAGAGAGAGAGCTCGACTCCCCTCCAGAATGATCGTACGATATATATATCCATCCCTAAGGCATAAATGAAATTGTCCCTATTTTGATGAATCTCGCATAGATAAAGCAGTGAGTGTTGGATATTGATAATACCATCCAAGTTCGCCTGATCCCTTTGATTATAATTATACCATGCTAGATGGAACGTCATTTGGATGATTTTTTAAATTCTTATGGATATAAAGTTTAAATAATGTTTCGCTTATTTTAGTCGCTGAGCTTAGTTTTGTTTTTTAAGGTTATTTTCTTATTTCTTTGCTTAAATTGATATTCGTTAAAAAAACGCCGGATGTTTAATAAATAACACATAAATAATATCTGTTAGAAGTATGTGAATATATGTACACACACACACACACACACACACACACACACACACACACACACACACATATATATATATATATATATATATATATATATATATATATATATATATATATATATATATATATATTATGTATAAGTACGTATGTGTGTAGCTCAAAGAGAACAGTAGTTACTGAGTTTTGTTTTCTTTCTTTTTGCGTGTCTGCATACCCTGCTATAATGAAAAACTTTGTTGCTTGCTTAGCGCAAGCAGTGTCTCAAAATGAACAGAAATGAATGACGCATTGTGGCTGAAAATCTCCTAAAGACGGATATGACCACCGATGAAAATCGTGAAGAAATGGAGAACAGACTAGATGAAAACCCCGTTTTCATCCCACATTAAGTAGAGGGCTACTGAATTCAAATGAGTCAAGAACAGCATACAATGGGCTCTAGCTGGATTGTCCTAAAACATCAACCACTGGAGAACAAGGTGATGCAGTTCATCACCTGGATTTTGAATGACAGACGTTGCCATTCATCATATGTGTTTTTGGACGATAAATGTTTGCCTGCCCAACTGAAGGCTGAGGCCATGAGCATCGGTCTAGATTAATGCATGACTGTATACTGTAGGCAATTAAGTTATCTGAAAGATGGGTCTCATGATGTTGATACCAGAACACAAGCCGAAGAGAGTGGAAACTTCCAGGATACATTTGACTCGCTCGAGGCTACTTCAGACAGTGTCTAAGTAGACTAGTGACCCAGGATAACACAATACAGATTTCCCAATTTGAACTTGAATCAAAGATTTTAAATAGTAGAAACATATTGTTGTCTCAAAAACAAAGCTCATTCAGAGACATGTTTCAGCAAGGCGATAGCTTCTATGTTTTTGGATTCTGTAAGTGTTATCATAGACTGCGAAGAAAAAAATTAGAATTGATTGTTAGAAATCCAATCATTGAAATCAACGAAGGGAAGAGGAAAGCAGTGAGCAGACTGGCTACTCTTGGACAATGTCTCTGTCCAAGCGACACTGGTGAATGAGGGTGAAGCAACCAACTGTCCCTTGGAATTGTTGCTGCTTCATGTCCCACATCCACTTGACCTGGAACGGACCTGATTGTCTGCCTGTTTCGTAAACTCAAATCCCTCTTGTGTTCCCACTGTTTTTAGATCTATAATGAAGCAATTTATGTTATGGACTGCCATTTGGAAGCCCTTCTTCCATGATGAGATGAAATACTAGGACATCAGTGCAACTAGTGTTGTGAATCTATGGATATATTATATGCACACACACACACACACACACACACATATATATATATATATATATATATATATATATATATATATATATATATATATATGTGTGTGTGTGTGTGTGTGTGTGTGTGTGTGTGTGTGTGTGTGTGTTATTATCAGACGCATTATGATTTTTATTATTTTAAAAATTTCAAACATTACATTAAGCAAATGGCATTCCTTGGTTGCAGTAGACGTTCAACTGAGGGTATTTATTACCTACATGAAAGTGAGTAGAGTAATCTGACGATATTATTGGTGTGTGTACTTTCTTTAAGACCTGTAAAGAATGTAGTCAAAAAGCAAAGAAAATGGTGTTCATTTGCTGCAAATAGGGAGATTTGTTCAATGTAGATTTTCACCAAATGAAAATTTATAACCTACCCGGAAGTGAACAGATTTAATCTAGTTGATTTATAAGCATTCGTTATTCAAGGAAAGAAGAACACGTTTTTAGCCTAATTGTTATCCTTGGATTCTGATGGATATCGATTTTGATATCAAAACTGAACAACATTTGCTTGTGTCCTTGTAATTGCATGGCGCCTTGGCTGAAAGGAGTTAAAATCTTTCAGGGTCACGTTCCAAATTCGATGAAACCTTGAGCGAGATCAAAGTGCTTCCGTTTATGTTGCGAAATGACACCTCTCTCTCTCTCTCTCTCTCTCTCTCTCTCTCTCTCTCTCTCTCTGTAATTATTAACTTGCATGTGTGCCATGCGACCTCTCTGCAAATCAATTTTTCCCGGATATATTATTGGATAATTGTGCTTGCTTGAGACACTCTATACATCTTCGATATTTCTCTTATTTGCCCATACTGAAAGTGACGCAACGAAGCGTTAATTGACATGGCAAACAACTATATTATTTAGGGTGCGTTCACACTACTGTAAAATAGTCTTAACACACGTCGGTGGTAACTTAATGCAACCGTATTACAAACAGGTTGAAAGGAAATTAATGACCGTAAGTGGAGAACGAATCCTTGGCAAATGGTGTATGAGTCACTTAAGACTATAAGTCACTGGCTTTTACGCATCATTTGTGCTTGTGTGCAATAAGTTGAGAAGTTATGTTTATGATGGGTTTTACTGTGGTATAGATACACCCTTTGTCTTTATATATAACTACTTTTCTCAGTGGTATTGGTAATAACCTGAAATAGTATTGCAAATTTTATTTCCTAAAACTTCTTTTTTTACATGCAAGTGCAACTATGAATATTTGGCTGACTATTTATAAAAAAACTGGCACTACAACTGTGCAATATGCTCACAAGGTATGTCAGAATTTGTATGATACGTATTCGCTTAATGAAAAATTCCATAGGTAGAGGAAATACTAATCTTAGACTGACCTAGTGCTGCTAGTAACCTTCTTCTGGTATAGTTAAGGGCAGCGAGTACGAAGGTTTCAAACTTTAACCCTGGCAACCTTCTGTTCAACAGTGCGTCCGATCTCTTAACGGGTTGCCAGACTCAACAGAATAAATAGAACGGTAGGTTCAGCTATAAATGAGAAGTAACACTTCATATATAGTATGACAAGAATTTAAAGGAACCAGAAGAATGTATTTCTGGTGATAGAAATTAATTTCTCGATGTGGTTCTGATCACACAAAAAGCTGTAGGTCCCGTTGCTAGGTAACCAATTGGTTCTTAGCCCCGTAAAACTATCTAATCCTTCGGGCCAGCCCTAGGAGAGCTATTAATCAGCTCAGTAGTCTGGTAAAACTAAGATATACCTATGACAAGGATTTACATACATGACGAATAACATTTTTGCAAATAATTATCCTATTAAACGCTATAAAATTTACTAGTGAAAGGAAACAAATGATGGTTCAGTGTCTTGACGAAAAGAAGAAAAGAAGGTTTTATTGTAAAATGGATATAATCGAAACGCTAACAATTGAATGTTCATCGTGAATTGTTCAGCGGATATTTGTAGTGACAATGAAAGAGAGAGAGAGAGAGAGAGAGAGAGAGAGAGAGAGAGCCATCTCATGATTTGGAATCATAGAGTTATGAGTAACGGAAATTATATAATTATACTCTCTCTCTCTCTCTCTCTCTCTCTCTCTTCTCTCTCTCAGGTATAAAAGATGCTAAAGAGAGACCAGTTCATCACAATGATGAAAGAAACCGAGGTACGACCATTCGCCTCCTAATGTCTGTCCTTTCTAATGTGGAGTAATCAGCTTTTATTGTCCCAATGCTTTTACGTTAATAAGGCTAATTTCTGGGGCCTGGGTGAAATTGCACGGCCATAGATGCGAAGGTTGGTTAATCTTCATGGTGAGCTGATTGTCTGCAAAGCGCGATTGTTAATGCTTGCAAATTATCATTCGTGATTTTGCAATAACAGAAGCGGTTTGTACGCCAGAGAGAAATGAAGGGGATGATTATCCTGTGTAAATTTGTTCCATATGTTGGTCGTAATGAAATGGTGATGATGTTCCTCAAAATATTGATAATCGCGGGATTGGATTAATATGCCAATACTCTTATAAAGTGTGGCCTGGATTCCTTTGATCGACTGGAGAGATTAATAAGCCAGAACTATAACAATGTATGACCTGGGTTATTTTGAACAATTTGATAGAATAATATTCTAGAATTACAAAAATCTGTGACAGGATCCTTTTAATCTATTGGATAAATTAAGATGCCAAATCTATAAGAAGCTCTATACACAAACTTTGCTATAATTTGGGCATCTTAATCTAATCGGCTGATTAAAAGAATTTAGGTTATAGTTTGTTCTAATTCAAGAATAATACTCTACCAAATTGATAAAAATAATCCAGGTGATACATTGCCATAGTCTTGGTTTGTTTATCCTATTGTTTCTTTTCTCCTTTAGAACCGAAGCAAGTTTTCTGTATTCTCGTCCATTTTATACATCCTGTGCATGAAGAGAAATGAAAAATTTCTTCTAAACATGTGCTACCCTCAAGGTAAATAAATCATTACCCCAAGGTGCAGGTTTATGGAAGGTTCTGAAATTTCAGTCCTTCTCCTAAGCCCATTTTTTTGCTGCCAGTGAGGAGCCTAGATGACCCGCTTGATTGAACTGAATATAGAATTTAAGCTAAAGGCAGAGCTCTGGGACCGATGAGGTCATTAACCGCTGAAAAGGAAATTGACAGTTAAAGTTTGAAAGGTGTAACAAAAGGAAAACCTCGCAGTTGCACTATGAATCAAGTGTCAGGACAGGGTGGAAAGTAAAATAGAAGACAGAGAATATGAAAGGAGGTGCAGTAAAAAGAACGAAAGGGTTTGCAGCTAGGGGCAGGCGGCACGCTGCAAAGGACCTTAAGTAATGTCTACAGGTACACTAACGGCGCTACCCTCCTACGGGGTGACCCGCTTGATGCAGAATGACATTTAGTTAAGGAAGGCTTGCGAGAGTCAGTTGTCTTGACTCATGGTCTGATTGAACTGCCTAATAGCGCTAATCATATGTACAAAAAATAGAAAACCTTAAAAAAGCTCATTAAAAACAGACACCCGCTATGGATTATTAGTGAAAAAAGAAGTGTGAAGGTCACAAGAAGTGGCTATTTTTCTCTTCCTCATTAGTACTAGTTTAGATATTGAATTATTCCGTTACAAGCCGTGCCATGTCAGTTTCCATTAGTGAGTGAAAGTTGCCAGCTCCAAAGAAATTCTTTGTCGAGGAAATTCTAGTTAGTGTAGGGAACCAATCTCGTGCTCAGGAAGGCGGATATGAAGGATCGTTTGTTCAATTATTTTCCCTCACTTGCTATTTCAGGTTCAGGTTGGAGCAACAATGTCAGATGTATTCAATCAAGAAGAAGGAATACCACAAGGAAGTGTTTTAAATGTAACCTTGTTCGCCTTGGTAATCAATGGGATTTCTAAAATAATTCCCCCCGATATAACATACGCCCTTTTTGTTGATGACCTGTCAATTTCCTTTGCAGCATTAAGGATGGCAGTGGCTGAACGCCGCCTCCAGCTCTGCTTTGATAAATTAGTAAAGTGGGCTGAGATTAGTGGTATTAGATTTTCTGCCAGTAAAACAGAAACTATGCACCTTTTTCGTATAAGGGGAAGCCACCCTGATCCAGATCTATTCATTCATAGGCAGAGAATTCCCTGTGTTGGTGAAACAAGGTTTCTTGGTTTGATACTTGATAACAAGCTGACCTGGATTCCACATCTGAAATATATTAAGGCAAAATGCTTGAAAGCAATGAATATGCTGAAAGTCCTGTCTCACACTTCGTGGGGTGCAGACCGAACTCAGATGTTAGATTATATAAAGCCTTGGTCTTTTCAAAATTAACTTATGGGTCTGAGGTGTACACTTCTGCGAAGCCGAATAGCCTTAAAATGCTCAACTCAATTCATCATGGAGGAATACGGTTGTGTACAGGAGCAATTAAATCATCTCCCACCGCGAGCATGCTTGTAGTTGCTGATGATGTGCCACTGGATCTTCATTACAAGCGTCTACTGATTCTGGGCTGGTATAGATTCCAGAGGCTATCTAGGTCTTTAACCAGCATTTGTATGAGAAAGGAAAGGCATTGGCAGTTTTATGAAAATCACCCCCAGCAACCTCATCCATTCGCTTTTAGAGTAAATGTTATTGTCCGTGAATTAAATATGCCAAGGATCGAGATTTTACCAGCAAAATATTCAGCTAGTCCCCCCTGGAACTTTCCAGAGGTAAAATTCTGTAGATATTTTAATTTTACCAAGACATAATTGTCCAATGAGGCCATGCGGTCAATATTTTTTAGAATACTCCTTGCAACATTGAACACTCCTTGCAACATGATAACTCCACTGCAGTTTTCATGGATGGCTCAAAGTCAGATGCTGACGTCGGCTTTGGAGTAACCTTCCCTGATTTAGAGAGAAGTGGCAGGTTATATATATATATATATATATATATATATATATATATATATATATAATATATATATATATATATATATATATGAGTGTGTGTATTTATATTTATGAGTAATCGCCATCCCTACACTAGGAAGAAATGTGTAATTTGCGTGAAAATCTCTTTTTGCGACTTCTTCAGATGCGCTGTGGCCAACAGATCCTCAGTAATGGATGGTGAGGAGTCCTTGAGCTCTCCTTACAGGAACGCTCTCTCTCTCTCTCTCCAGTGTGGCTTTGTCTTTATCTGTTTTTTCGTGGGGATGGAGATGGGTGGAGGGAAGGGAAGTTCGTCCTTAATGCAGTTCGGTATTTAGCGTCCATTCGTTATCAGGAAGAAAGGAAACCCGAAGTCTGGCGAAGGAAAAGGAAAAATTTTCCTGTTTCTGGTTACCTTCAGATGTTTGCTTTCTCTCTCTCTAAAACCTAATGAGACCTGTCTGTTTAAATGAAATTACTTGTTGTGTGTAGTACCTGCTTGAACAGGAGGGATATCGAGCGGATTAAAGAGGAAAATGGATAACCAGCTGAGAATGGAAGGAAGGGATGGGTAAAACCGAATAACAGCTAGAAAAAAAAGAAAAAAAAATAGTGGAGCTTCATCCAACCAGAGAGCTTGCAGTAAGAGCATTGCCGTGACTAACGATTGTGAGTGCTTCATTATTGTACCCGGGCATCCTTCCGTTACGAAATCGGACGCTCCTGTGACCCGTACGTTGTCTAGGCACGATAACAAGCCTCAAGCTCTTTGCCTGCGTCTGCAATTAAGGAATGTCATATACAGTAAATGCCATTATGGAGGCAAGAGCCGGTGAACAAACTCTCTCTCTCTCTCTCTCTCTCTCTCTCTCTCTCTCTCTCTCTCTCTCTAAACGTATGTTAGAGTTGTACATGGCCTCATGAAGACCCATTCATATTTACTAATATGCACTTTTCAATAACAACATCGTTTGTGTTTCATACACATACGTACTGACATGCAAAAAAAAAAATGCTGAACAGTGATGGTACCACGTCTGCTAACACTGGAAGCATTAATCATCCCGGGACAAACAAGGAAGAAATGAAAACAAAAACAAATGCGATATATCATGAACAAATCATTCGGTCTGCCGATAATAACGAACATATCCATTTGAATGCCATGCCGCAGAACCGTGAAGTAGCTCAAGTGGGAATGGAAAGAGCATTCCTCCTCCTCCTCCTCCTCCTCCTCTTCCTCCTCCTCCTCCTCCTCCTCCCATCAGATAAGCTATCCAATCAATTCTTATCTCAAAGCATCCCCATTTAGGGTTCCATTGATTTTGAGTATCCACTATGAAGTCTCGGATAGACCCTTGCATCTTTAAGCTGCACGCTAAAGGCTTTCTGGAAGGGCAGTGCGGAATAAAAAAAAAAAAAAAAAAAAAAAAAATCTTATGCGAACATGTAGGGGTAACTTTTTATTTATTTTTTTTTTGCAGATCAAATTGTCATAGCAAGAGTAAATTTGCATATAACGAGTTAATGGCTAATTACACTGCTGGACAGCGCCATTAAACATCTGGCAAAAGTCTGTATGCTTGCTTATTTCATATGTACGAATATATATATAATATATATATATATATATATATGTATATATATATATATATATATATATATATATATATATATATATATATCTTAAAGAAAGTGTGGTGGTGAACTGTTAATCTCAGCTTTTTCTGCTAGAGACAGGAGGGCTTAGTGACAAGCGCTTGACTCCTCGAAGAGTGCTGAAATGAAAAACAGTCAGAATTGGTGACCATGCGATATGAGGTTGACGACCTTTCAGAGATCACATGATTGGGTCCGGCGTGCTTGGTTGCTATGGCATTCCGAAAGGCGTGTCCGTTTGTGTGTTCATAGCGTGTGGTGCATAGTGCCTAACGATAAGAAACGCAAAAGAAGAGGGTATAGAACACACATTTGGAGAGGGTTCGAGGGCACACCCATCACCAGGTAAAGTAACATAAAACTTTGGAAAAGTTACCCTTTGAAAAGAGAAAGAGAAGTGTAGTGTGTACACATTCGTTTTAATTATCTCTCACATGTTGGAGTTTTATGATAAATATATGTCTTTATTTCAGATGTGCTCATGGCATCATATAAGAGAATGGGTTCTCTAAAGACTTTGACCATTTAAATGGCATAATTAATCAGACAGTGAGATTTAGGGGAATTGTTTACTTAAACTAGTTCAGGAGAGGAGAATGACAGTTTGCAGCTTTTTTTGAGGGTCAGACTTTATTATTTTTACTCCATTTTATATTCATTTTATTCCATTTAACGTTAAGGTAATTTGGGAAATAAAAAGTGTATTTTTGTATCTACGAGGATTCATTTGCCCAGTTTACATTTTTAGCTCATGCAGAAGGATAATCAGCAACGAGAGGTAAGGGAGTTGCCTGTTTATTTAATTTGTTTAAACGAGTGTCATTTAGCCCTAAAAGCTCAGCAAGAGGTGGTGGCAGCAGTTAAAAGGTTTTTTTAGGCCGTAGGTACACTTCCGAAGAGACTATAGCTGGACTAGGCATATTTTTTGGAAGAAGGGTTGTAATTATGTCACAGGCAATTTGCATTATTGCTGAGTTAAGGATTAGGGTCTCAGGGTTCGAGACTGTGTATCTCTCTGTGTGTGCCAGCCAGTGTTTCTAGCTAACACTTTGTGTGAAGTTATGTTTCAGGTTTCGGTATGTGAAGTGTAATTTTTTGGCATATTACAGTGTTTATCGAGTGTGGGGAATAGGTTACGTGCATTTGCAATGGGTAAACAAGTTTGGGCTCCGATCATATGAAGACGTGAGTGTATAATTTACATATGTTTCCTTTCCTTTCTTTTTTTTTCTCTTTTTATTGGTGTTAACCCTTAAACGCCGGAGCGGTAAATAAAAAAATGACTCCCCGTATGCCGGAGGGGTTTGAGAGTGAGCCGCGTAAGCGGAAAAAAATATTTTTTTTTTCAAAAAATCATAACAGCGCGCTTAGTTTTTTCAAGATTAAGAGTTCATTTTTGGCTCCTTTTTTTTGTCATTGCTTGAAGTTTTAGTATGCAAACCATCAGAATGAAAAAAAAATTATCATTATCATATATAAATAATGCGATATATGATAGCGCAAAAACGAAATTTCATATATAATTGTATTCAAATCGCGCTGTGCGCGAAACGGTTTGAAGGTAACAAGTTACTTTTTTTTTCGTTTGTAATGTGCACTAAATTGCGATCATTTTGATATATAACACATTGTAAAACGATAAAAGCAACACAGAGAAAATATTATCACAAAATAATGCATGAATTCGTAACCGCGCTTACGTAAACACATATTTTTTTTTCATTCAAAACACCATAAATCTAAATATTGTCCTAGAGACTTCCAATATGTTTCAGAATGAAGACAAATGATTGAATATTACTATACTGTAAGAATATTAGCTTACAAATGCAGTTTTCGACCATATCTGATGAGCTAAAGTTGACCGAATGTCGAAATTTTTATATATATTTTTTTTTTTATATGCAATTATTTCGGAAATACGAAAAGCTACAACTTTCAAATATTTTTCGTTTTTATTCTACATGAAATTGCGCACATTTTCATATATAAAACTCTATGAAATGCCTAATATGAAACGGAGCAAATATTCCGAGAATGGGACTTACGCATTTCGGAGATTTGTGGCGGAGAATCCGCGCGCGGAGGAAGGAAAGTTTTTTTTAAAAATTTTTTCACCATAAATTTAAATATTGTGCTAGAGACTTCGAATTTGTTTCACGATGAAGATAAATGACTGAATATTACTAGACTGTAAGAGTTTTATCTTACAATTGCGTTTTTCGACCATTCGGTAGAGTCAAATTTGACCGAACGTGGTTTTTTTTCTATTTATCGTGATTTATATGCAAAATTTTATTTCGAAAATGAGAATAGCTACAACTCAACTATTTATTGTTGATTATACATGAAATTGCGCACATTTTCATATATAAAACGTTATGTAACGGCTAATTTAAAATGGTGCAAACATTACCGACAATCGCACGTAATGATTTTTTCGGAAGAGTTACCGCGCGGACGTAAAGAAAATGTTATTTTTTTCATAAATTCACCATAAATCGAAATATTGTGCTAGAGACTTCCAATTTGTTGCAAAATGAAGGTAAATGCTTGAATATTACTAGAATATAGGCGTTTTAGCTTACAATTGCGTTTTTTTCGACCATTTCGGTAAAGTCAAAATTGACCGAAGGTTGAAAATTTGTCACTTTCATCATTTTTTATATGAAAATATTTCAAAATTGATAAAAGCTACAACCATGGGTTTAGTTGTATTGTGCATGAAATTGCGCACATTTTCATATATAAAACTTTATGTAACGGCTAATTTAAAAATGGTGCAACATTACCACATCGCATGTATGATTATTTTTCGGAAGAGTTACCGCGCGGACGTAAGGAAAAAGTTTTTTCATAAATTCACCATAAATCGAAATATTGTGCTAGACACTTCCAATTAGTTGCAAAATTAAGTTAAATGATTGAATATTACTAAAATATAAGAGTTTTAGCTTACAATTGCGTTTTTCGACCATTTCGGTAGAGTCAAAGTTGACCAAAGGTTGAAATTTTGGCACTTATCGTTATTTATATGAAAATATCTTAAAACTGATAAAAGCTACAATCATGAGTATTTTTTTGTTGTATTCTACATAAAATGCGCACATTTTCATAATAATACTCTATGTAACGGCTAATTTAAAATGGTACAAAACTTATGTCAAAGTGACGAAATAATTTCAGAGATGTGTCACAGATACTTTTTAGTGCGGCAAGAAGAAATTTCGCGCTTGCGCGCCTGCGTAACGATTTGTAAACAAAACAACACCTTGATCCGTGTAACTACTCCAGCATCCCCCAAGGCGCGTGATTCAAGAGTTTTCGGCTGGTAGGCCTAAAAGTATTTTTCTGCGAATTTTAAAAAAAACTTTTGTATGTCGACGTAAAAATACGTCCAGTCGGCACCCGAGAGACAAAAAATGTCGACGTAAAATACGTCCAGTCGGCGTTTAAGGGTTAATTTGCTCAGAAGTGTGTTTTTATTTTGATGTCCCTCGAGATTCGGTGGACATTGGTGGTTTTGTGGTAACATATACAGGAACATTTGGTATTGTGGGTTATGCCCTGGGGAGAGAGAGAGAGAGAGAGAGAGAGAGAGAGAAGAGAGAGAGAGAGAGGGTGAGTGCGAGTATATCATGTTAACAGCTGTTCATGTGGTGATTTACTGTTTGTTTTTATCTTTTATTGGGGGATGTTTGGTATTAATTTTTCGGAATTGGGATTTGTGTGTGGATAAATACATAAATGTTATTGAGGTCGGGGAGGAACGTAAGGTATAAGAGCTTTCGTGAAGAGAGCAAAATGGCTGACTTAAGTGGTACGTAGACTCTGCTTCACTGCATTACAAATGTTAGTGCTTATGTGAGTCCATTCCGTGGGGTTGTGGACGGGGTTCTTTCACAGCTGGTGCAAATCTTTATTTAAGGGGTGAATAATTATTTAAGCGCCAAAGGGATAACAGATGATGTAGAGGCATTCAGCGAGGCAAAATGTTTGTTAGATTTCAATAAGGGTGATCTTTCCTATCGCTGCAGGAGTTTTCAATATGCAAAATGTTGGTCATGGGCTGATTTGCAAGCATTTTTAAGAGCAGCTTATGACTCAAAGGAACATGGGGATATGGTGAGAGATCTAAGAGGGCTATATAAAATACGGAAAGGCACAACTAGCCTCATCGAACATAGCTCAAAACGTTTTGACTCAGCGGGAGAATGGATAGAAAAATTGGAAACCTCTAAGTGGGTTAAAGGGGGTAGTGTCTCACTTGACAATTTACATAAACTGATCCATTTTGCGATGTTGTTGCACGACGTACTGGATGCAATAGTGGATAGTTTTGATGAAAAGATTGAACCTACATCAGACAAAGAATAAATTTGCGCCCAAATTCAGAAACATATGTCTAAATGTCCCATTGTAGATAGTACATTTTTTAATGGGACCGGCCCGAGAAATACGGTGCACAGAGACAGAATTTTCTTCTCCCCATTTGTGTGAAAAGGTTGAATATAATAGAAGATCAATCGATCAAAGGCAACAGCAGTTGCATTGCTACAATTGTAATAAACCAGGGCACTTAAAGAAAGTGTGTAGAGTTAAATATTGTGGAATGTGTAAGAGTGTGGATCACTATTGGCAATCTTGTCCGTCTCAGATACGGAAAGATGCGAGACCTACTCCTCAAAGTTCTGAGAGTTATAATACGAGAACTTCCCAGGCAGGTCATTTAAGAGAGCAAATGGATCAGCGAAATTTTTGGAAGTCTGATCATCAAAAAGGGTACAGATGATTTGTACGTGCCATTGTGGTCTTGTGGGGGACGCCCCAGAGCCCAAGTCTATAGTTTATGGAACAGTGGAGGACGTTGATATCCCAGTATTTATTGATACTGGCACAAACATCAACCTGATGGATCACAATATGTATTAACCCATGTTCTCCCATTACCCTTTGAAACCCTCAATGGAGACGGTGTGTGATGTGCAAGCCAATAGATTAAACAGCCTGGGTTGTGTTCAAATACGGTTTACTCTTGATAATAGATTGTTAATAGAACCATTTTTGGTTATAAAAGAGGTTGCATTGGGCAACAGACTTTTGCTGGGTCATCCTGCATGTAGGAAACACAAGATTTCGATTTATGCGGGTGTTAATGATATACGGTTGGAATACCTGGTGTTTTTCTTCCTTATGAGGACGTGATTAGAACTGAGGATATGGAGATTATTGAAAAAGGGGATGTGTTTGGCGGTGCTGATGGTGAGATACTGGGGATATGGGGAGTGGTAATATCAAAACCCACATTGATGATATGGGGAATAATTGCAGTGATGTTATGCAAGATATTGGAGGCCACGGTGGTAACAATTTTGATGAATGTGACAATGGCATTATGGGTGGTGATACTGATACTAATATTGATATTATTACTGATACTAACAATGGGGTAGATGTTATGAGAACCAATGGTGGTGATGTTTATAGGATCTTGGAACGGGGAGGTACTAACCACAGATATAAAGGTGTTTTATCGGAGGATGTTGTGTTAATGCCAGGTTCAAAGACTATAGTAAAAGTCAAGTTGAGGGAAGTGAGAAAGCCCGTGGATGTGTGTGTAATCGAGGGTAGCAAGAAGCTAAGAGGGATTATTAGCACGGCATCAGTGAACAGTGTATCAAACACTGGTGTTACATGGCTAGAATTATTGAACTGTAATGATACAGTTAGGAAATAACAAAGGAATGCATATGTGGTAGATCTCCAAGATTGGAGTAATGACAGTGGTACAGTGGCAGTTGTAAAGGGGAATCTGAGTTTTCAGAGGCAGAAATGAAATGAAGGAAGCGAATATTTAGAGAACATTTAGCTAATGCAGATTATAGTGAGCATGTTGAAGCAGTAAGCGAGCTCTTGGCAGAATTTGGGGATACAGTAGCCTTACAACGTGTTAAACTAGGATTGACTAATGTGTTAGAACATAAGGTAAACTTAGAGAATGGCACAAAACCTATTTATATTCGTGGATACCGCATACCTTTCAAAATCAGAGAACAGTTAGAGAAAGAGGTCAATAAATGGGAAGAAGAAGGAATCATTAGGCCTAGTGTGTCTCCATACAACTTTCCTCTGTTAGCAGTGCCTAAGAAGGACAGTTCTGTCCGTGTATGCGTTGATTTTAGATGTTTAAATGAAAAAACAATCCCTGACCATTTTCAAGTTGCATGCATACCAGCTCTTTTTGTAGAAATCGGGGGACATAATATTTATAGCTCAGTTGATTTAGTGCAAGATTTTCTGCAGGTCCCTCTTAGTGAGAGTAGTAAGGAATAAACTGCTTTTTCAGTGCCCAAGGGACACTATGAATTTATGCTGTTTGGTTTATCTGGCAGTCTGATGGCTTTTACCAGGTTGGTGAACACAGTTTTGCATGGGTTATTGGGTAAAAATGTTTTTATATATATGGATGAAATTTTAGTCACAACAGACACAATCGTGCAACGCCTGGAAGTGCTTAGGAGGCTTAGATTAGAAGGGTTGAAATTCAGAGTAAACAACGATAAAGTAAAAGCAATAGCAAATTTTTGCACCCCAAGATCAAAGAAAGAAATTAAGTCATTCCTGGGTATTGCCGGTTTCTTTCGGAGGTTTGTGAAAGGGTTTTCTAACATAGCAGCTCCCCTAATAGATATATTGTGGGAAGACGTTCTATTTCAATGGGGGAAACCCCAGACTGAGAGCTTTCAAAAGCTTAACGACACGTTAATGAATTCCCCAGTTCTGAAATTTCCAGATTTCAGCAAACCATTTATATTAGTGACTGATGCCAGTCAGGAGGGTATAGGGGCTTGCCTTATGGAAAAGTTTGATTGGAAATTCAATCCCATAGCCTTTTATAGCAGGAAGTTCAGGACAAAGGGCAGCAATGAGAGATCAATGGCTACCATAGATAAAGAAGCCTTTGCAATAGTATTAAGTTTGGTTCATTTTAAAATGCTACTGATGGGGAATAAAGTAGAAGTCTTTACAGACCACAAGCCATTATTGGATCTTCTTATTAAGCCCGATTTGTCGCCTAAAAGAGCTCGATGGTTTCTAACTATCAGAGATTTCAATGTAAAGCTCAAATATATAAAAGGCAAATTAAATGTAGTAGCAAATGCCCTTAGTAAAAGTTTTTATGACATGGAAGGATTTCAAGTTGCGCTAGTCGCTAGCGAGTGTATAGAATGGGATACGGATCCCATAGAGCAAAGGCAGGATGAAGATGAAATTCTGGGGGAATTAGTCAGGAAACGGTATAAGTTCCTTTTTCGAGTTTAGAGTTAGAAGGTAATCTGTTGGTCAGGAAAATTAAATATAAATTGAACTAGTGAAAGTAAAGGAGACACGACACAGATCATAATTCCGAAAGTCCTAATTCCAGTGGTTTTGGATATAGTACATTGCAGGTTCGGTAGTCCTCACTTGGGGATAGAAAAAACGTATAATGAGGTGCGTGCTACATATATTTGGAAAAACATGGGGAAAGATGTGGAAATTTTTGTGAAAAACTTTAAAGTATGCATGCAAACCTGCAAGGATAACTTCATGCAAATTAGGGTCATATCCGATACCAAGTAGACCTTTTCAGAGAATACATATGGATATCCTAGGACATTTTTGTGAATCTAGATATGCGAATAAGTACTTGTTAGTAATAATAGACGAACTTATGAGAATACATAGTAGAAATTTTTCCACTTAAGCATAAAACGGTTGAAGAAGTACATAGCTATAGCATTTTTCAATGGTTTCATTTGCAGATGTGGCTCACCCGAGGTTTTATTGACCGACAATGGCAGTGAATTTGTAAACAAGACTATAGAATGTTTGGCAGAAGTCATGGGGATACAGAAAGTAACAATTATTTCGTACAGACCTGAAGCTAATGGGTTGAGTGAACGAGCAAACAGGAAAGTGCTCGAAGCTCTCAGGAAGACTGTAGGTGGTAATGATAAAAACTGGGACAGATATATTGATGTTGTTAGACATAATATTAACACTATGGTTAGTGATTCCATTAAAATGTAGAATGTCTCCATTTGGAGCTTTGTTTGGTTGCCCAACACGAGGTACGTTCGATCTGTTAACTATACCTCATCATGGAGAAGATACAATCGAAGCATTAATATCTACAGCGAGAGAGACACTTGCTTGTCTCAGCTATAATCTTGAGGTCATGACTCGAGAAATGATAGAAAGAAGTAATAGCAAAACATCTGATCCTAAGATCAATGTTGGAGATAAGGTATTTCTAAAAATCAACGTGAGAAATGAACTAAATTCCAAATTGGGTCCAAAATTTGAGGGTCCTTTTAGAGTCATTGAGGAAAAGACTGGAAACAGATTTGTGGTCTTAGAAGAAAAAACAGGTTGGTTGAAATTAACACATTTACCAAACTGAAAAGAGTTGGTTGTGGTAACTAATATAATGTTGTGCAACTGCATTTTTTTCTGGTTTTGCAAATTGATGGTGAAATGTGTTTAATGTTTTTTTTCTCCTTCATTTCTTCTACTATTTTTCTTATTATGTGCAAACTGCGGTGTTTAGGTGTAAGATTCAGAGGTAAATATTTCATGGGGGAAATTGGGTTGAAAATATGGCAAATTTCTGTTAAGCTGAGAAATATTATGATAAGCCCGTGGTGGTTCCTGTGTGTATGGGTTTAGTGGGTTTAGTGGGGGTGAATTTTTGTGGCTTTTTGGGTGGTGGATTTTTGGGGCTGAATTTTTTTGTGTGGCTATAATCTTTGGTGGTGGATTTTTTGGGGGGTTATAATTTTTTTGGCAGTGATATGTGGTTTTACGAGCCAAGAGGGAGTTATTGTGGTTTTATGGGTCCCTGTGAAGATTATTTTATTTCACCAGTGGTTATATTTGGCTGTATAATGGTTGAATTGTGGTTTTCTTTGGTTTATATCCCAACGAGGTGGTTATGTGGTTTTATATACTTGTAGCAGTATCATGAATGAGTTGTTTTCAAGGACAAGTTTTGGGTACCTTTGGTGATGTCTCAGTGATAATTTTGTGGAATATGGTTATATAGTATCAGTATAGAATTTTTGGGCCATTTGGAGAATAATGGTTTCTGAGGTTGCAAGTCTGACTAGACAAATCTATAGTGCAATTTGAGCACATGAGGTATTCACAGGTGGATTAATGCTGATAATGCTGTGATGAGACCGGTTGCTGATTTTTCCTTTCGGAGTTGATTACTTGGAGATTCGCACTTTTTTCAGAGATGTCGATTATGACATTCCATGGGTATGTATGTAAGAGGTCAATTCCGGTCGACATATTGCGTTTATGGGGGAAAGCGCTGGATTATATATATGTTTTTTTTTCTCTGTGTACATTTTGTAATGGGGAAAGTTCAATTATTATTATTATTATTTTTGTTTTTTCTGTTCTTTTCCTACGAGGGATGTTCGTAATCAACGTTAAGCTTTACATAGTATTTCTATTATAGACAGGAGGTATAATTTATCGGGGTATAAGTGTCAGATAGAAGGGGTATTCGGCAATATATTTCATGGAGGTTACCTATATAAACAATACAAGGATTTTGCTGTATAGACATTATGGGTGGTTTTTGATAGTACATTTGTCAGATATAGGACTACTTGTGAGGATTCAGCGGGTAAAGATCATATTTGGTTTAGTGAGAAATTTTTAATAATTGACTATGAGATTGGGTTTATTAGTTAATGACAGATTTGTGTGGTAAAGCAAGACTTTAGTTATTCTGTGATCATGTAGACTTTTCAAATACGGACACACAATGACTTTAGAGAATTCCCAACTTCATGTGAGGTCGAATCTACACACGAGTGGAGATGCTATGGATCGCCTTAGCGATGGACGAGATGTCATTGGTGGATCATCTCAGGATATGTGTTCTGGGATAAATCAGGAGTCTACAATCTTCTAAAAGGCGGGTGCGAGATGCACTTGCATGGAAGTCACGGGATATTTCCTTGACGAGGTGGTGGTTACAATTCTTTCATCGGAAGACATTGAATCTACAGTTTGGTGATGAAAGGGTGTTGGATACACTTACAGGGGTTCGCAGACGCTGAATAATGGCGCATGCTGAATTGTTTCAAGATGGTTTACATGCTCAGCCTGTGTCTACAATTATTTGACAAATGTGTTCGTGAAACACTTACATGGACTCATGAGGCGGTTCAAGTTCCACCTATCTTAGAGATGGATGAATTCTTCTTCGACGAACGCTACACAATTCCAGTGATTTTGGTTATGGTATCCATATTGATAGTCGACTAGACAAATCTATAGTGCAATTTGAGCACATGAGGTATTCACAGGTGGATTAATGCTGATAATGCTGTGATGAGACCGGTTGCTGATTTTTCCTTTCGGAGTTGATTACTCGGAGATTCGCACTGTTTTCAGAAATGTCGATTATGACATTCCATGGGGATGTATGTAAGAGGTCAATTCCGGTAGACATATTGCGTTTATGGGGGAAAGCGCTGGATTATATATATGTTTTTTTTTTCTCTCTGTGTACATTTTGTAATGGGGAAAGTTCAATTATTATTATTATTTTTGTTTTTTCTGTTCTTTTCCTACGAGGGATGTTCGTAATCAGCGTTAAGCTTTACATAGTATTTCTATTATAGACAGGAGGTATAATTTATCGGGGTATATGTGTCAGATAGAAGGGGTATTTGGCAATATATTTCATGGAGGTTACCTATATGAACAGTACAAGGATTTTGCTGTATAGACATTATGGGTGGTTTTTGATAGTACTTTTGTCAGATATAGGACTACTTGTGAGGATTCAGTGGGTAAAGATCATATTTTGTTTAGTGAGAGATTTTTAATAATTGACTATGAGATTGGGTATATTTGTTAATGACAGATTTGTGTGGTAAAGCAAGACTTTAGTTATTCTATGATCATGTAGACTTTTCAAATACGGACACACAGTGACTTTAGAGAATTCCCAACTTCATGTGAGGTCGAATCTACACACGAGTGGAGATGCTATGGATCGCCTTAGCGATGGACGAGATGTCATTGGTGGATCATCTCAGGATATGTGTTCTGGGATAAATCAGGAGTCTACAATCTTCTAAAAGGCGGGTGCGAGATGCACTTGCATGGAAGTCACGGGATATTTCCTTGACGAGGTGGTGGTTACAATTCTTTCATCGGAAGACATTGAATCTACAGTTTGGTGATGAAAGGGTGTTGGATACACTTACAGGGGTTCGCAGACGCTGAATAATGGCGCATGCTGAATTGTTTCAAGATGGTTTACATGCTCAGCCTGTGTCTACAATTATTTGACAAATGTGTTCGTGAAACACTTACATGGACTCACAAGGCGGTTCAAGTTCCACCTATCTTAGAGATAGATGAATTCTTCTTCGACGAACGCTACACAATTCCAGTGATTGTGGTTATGGTATCCATAGTGATAGTCGAAATATGTGTTATAGGGGCTACCTTTCAAACATTATGAACCAGTATATACCAGTTGCTGGTGTGGTGTGCAATGGAAGTGCATAAAAGACTTAAGTGGCTGAGCAATCTTAGAAGAAAGTGTGGTAGTGAATTGTTAATCTCATCTTTTTCCGCTTAGAGACAGGAGGGGTTAGTGACAAGCGCTTGACTATGCGATATGAGTTTGATGACCTTTCAGAGTCACAGGATTGAGTCCGGTGCGCTCAGCTGCTATGGCATTCCAAAAGGCGTGTCCGTGTGTGTGTGTTCGTAGCATGTGGTGTATGGGGCCTAACAATAAGAAACACAAAAGAAGAGCGGACACTCTTTGATTACCTGTGTCGTGGTATAGAACACATTTGGAGAGGGTTTGAGGACACACCCATCACAAGGTAGAGTAACATAAGACTTTGGAAAAGTTACCATTTGAAAAGAGAAAGAGAATTGTACTGTGTACACGTTCGTTTTAATTATTTTCACTTGTTGGAGTGATATAATAAATATGTCTCTGAATTTCAGATGGGTTTATGGCATCATATAAGGGAATGGGTTCTCGAAAGACTTTGACCATTTAAATTGTGTAATTAATCAGACAGTGAGATTTAGGGGAAGTGTTTACTTAAACTAGTACAGGAGAGGAGAATGACAGTTTACAGTTTTTTTTGAGGGTCAGACTTTATTCTTTGTACTCCATTTTATTAAAAGGGTGTGTGTGGGGGCGGACGTGCTGGAGGTCTCTCTCGCGTTTCTTCACAGAAAGAAGGGCTTTTCGCCCTTGGTGACAATACCTCTTATAGTAAGCAATGTGTTAATAGTGTCTCCACATAATACCTGGCGTGTAAGCCGGAGAGTGTTGTGCAACTGCAGATATACCAATATTCTTTCTGCTCCAATCAGTGCCTTAAAAATCTTTCAAATCACAGCTATTCGACACCTATTGGTCCTAGGAAATGGGTAAAAGAATGCAGTGTATGTGTTAGTGCTTGACCCTTCCCTTACCACAAAAATGTCATCCGACCAACCTCCAACCGTTGCGCAAGTGACACTGGCACCTACCGGTGCCTGTACCCCACACACAAGTTCCTTACTCGCGAACAATTGTCTTTACTTTATACAATACCAATCGAACCGTTCCGACGTTGAGTCCGCTATACAATCTGTCAGTGATGCCTTTTCCGATGAGGAAATCAACGTTGCATATACGAAATGCAAAGATCTGATACCAGAGAGCATTCTCAAGGAGCGATCCGCGAAGAACTTGTCCTCTCACAAGAAAATATCATATATCACTAAGTGGCTAAGGATCTGCTCGGTTGAAATCCACGCCGATGACCCTTACAATCTGCCTCCAAAGGGGCCTGCTGACCTAAGCCTACCTGCGGTGTACCACATGGCGGAAAATGCCTTCCAAACAGCAAAATCTTTCTCAGAAATAATTGGAAAACACTCGGAAGAAATCGAGGAGACAAATGATAAATTATCAAGAATCTGGGACATGATCAAAGGACTACAGGAATCCCTAGACAGTCTTAAAACGGTGGAAACAAATAACCTTTGGGATGCGATCAAATGAGTGCAGGGATCAATAGACAATCGCACAGATAGCCACCAGACTCCTACGAATGCGGCATCCAGTTTTTCCTCGCCTCCCAGCAACACGGAAGTGCCCCCGTCACCTATAAACCGTTCCGAGGGGACTGTTGGTCTCCCAACCTCTTCTCCCTCCCCAGTGCCTCCGGTGGAAGATATATCTCCGGTGATGATTACCAGCCCTCATAATCCTCCCCACCCTATCTCTCCCCCCCCAACCCCCAATCATAGATGCAGATGAAAGTGTTCATGAAGGGTCTGTCGGCTGGCAGATACAAACAAGCAGAAAGAAGAGAAGAACCTCTCGTTTGGCCGCTGGACCGGAGCCCAACACTCGTGTTTCACCTCAACCGACACCTGTGAAGAGATGTCACGTAGTAATTCACAACCTGCGCTCATTGTTGACGCTAGACGCCATAGTGGAGAGAGTCAAATCTCTCACTGGCTCTGACCCACTCATCTCTCACGAACTCCCATGCAGAAGTAAACATAAAGTGGCTTACAGGATTACCTGCCTATTTCAACACCTCGACGTTCTTAAAGGCGAGAGTTTCGGTCCTAATATATTAGTTTCAAGATATAAACTAATCCGGGATCAACCACCCCCAGGGGAACTTACTGACACTCCAACCAGGGTCATTTCCACCGCAAGTGCCAGTCAACCCACCACGGCGAGTGACTGCCCACTCCCCCTGGCCAACCACCCATCCACCCAAATGATCAGCACATTCATCTCCCATCTTCGTGAGTAGCCATGGATATATTAAACATAATCTCTTGAAATATTTTTTGCCTCAAGCGGAACATTCCTCTCCTAAACATGTTCTGCAAAAACTTCAAAGGTGTCATTGCATTGCAAGAAACGCCCCTCTGGCCACATAACCTTGCCATCTGCAATTAAATTCATGAAGACTTCAGAACCTTCTCGACTTCATCGATGCAAGTTACAGATCAAATCATAGCCGGTCGCCTGAAAGGGGGCCTTTCTTTCCTGTAGCACAAATCGTTAAACAATATGGTAAAGGTGATGACCTACAGGAGTGACAGATTGCTGGGGCTTCAAGTGACAATAGGGGACTCTAAAATCCTAATCATTAATGTTTATATGTCATGGGAAAATAACAATAATTTTGATCATTACTGCATGATTCTAGGGGAGATACAAAGTATTATTCACGATTCTCCTGCTGATCATATTTGTATAATAGGGGACCTTAATTCTCACCCCACAAAACAATTTTATAATGAACTTTCTCGCTTCTGTCAAAATCATGCTCTCCAAATTAGCGATGTAATGCTCCTCCCTCCCTCCTCCTATTCATATGTACATAATAGAACGCATGCTATTACAACCTCCTGGCTGGACGACTGCATCACATCTCCACAACTTCATGATTCTATTATGACCTGCAATATTCGCTATGATCTTGCAACGGGCTACGATCACATCCCATTATAGGTGTCATTCAGTACCCCATCCCTCCCTACCGTGAACCCCCTAACTGATCGCCCACCAGCGGTAAACTGGGATTTTAAAAACCAATAGAAAACCAGATACTTTAGGGTGACCACGGAAACCAGGTTGCAGTCAATAGTTCAACTGGCAGATGCCTTACTTTGTACTAACACAAATTGTAGAAATGACCACCACAGGAGGGATCTGAATGAATTCTATTCGAACATAATCTCCGCTATGCTTGCTTCGGGCAAGACTGCCTATAGATTTCGTCAAGGTAATTCCCGTAATATACCTGGGTGGAATGACTTTGTTAAAGATCTGTATACATACTCACGAGAAATGTTTTTACTGTGGAGGCAAAATGGTATCCTGAGGGAAGGGCACACTGCATTGCTAATGAGACAGGCGAGAGTGCAGTTCAAACTTGCTCTTAAGCACTGCAGGTTAAATGGAAAACAAGTAAGAGCCGATGCAATGTCTAGAAACTTAGAATCTGGTGATTATCCTCGTCTTTGGAAAGATAACGAGTCCTTAAGTCCCAAAACTAAAAAGCTATCAGAGAGAGTAGGGGAATCAGTCGGAGACGAAGCTATTGCAAGTATGTGGGGCGATCACTTCAACAATATCCTGAATTGCATAAATGATCAGGATTCCCGAAGGGATGTAGATAACCTCCTTACTGACAACATTCAATTTCATTTTGCAGACCGTATTATGCCAGGTAACATCAGCGATGCCATAAACAGCCTACCTAATAATAAATCGCCCGGCTGCGATGGTCTTCTTGCAGAGGCCTTCAAATTCTGCCATCCGATAATTTACATTTTGCTAGTTGCCCTATTCAATGCATGCATAATTCACCGGTTTGTTCCAGACTCCCTACTCTTAGTTCACTTGATACCATTAATCAAAAACAAGCTAAAGGATGCAGCTGACCCTGGCAACTACCGGCCGATTGCAATCACAACGATCGCATCGAAGATACTTGAGTCTGTTCTTCTAGTGAGACTTCTCCCCTTTCTACACACCAGTGACAACCAGTTCAGGTTTAAGGCAAACCACTCAACCGACACCTGCATCTATATACTGAAAGAATTTCTGAACTACTACCTATCATCAGCCTCTCCTGTTTTCCTTTGTTTTGTAGATGTGAGGAAAGCATTTGACAGAGTAAACTACCTGAAGCTCTTCCTGAAGCTACATAAAAGGGGCACACCCCTATATCTAACTGGCATTTTACATTGGTGGTTCTCCACACAGCAATTCTGTGTTAAATGGGGTAACATATTATCGTACACCTTCGGCTCCCTAAACGGGCTTCGGCAAGGAGTCATTCTCTCTCCATACCTGTTTAATACATGCACAGATGCCTTGAATGTCAAACTGAACTCACTCCCAATCGGATGCACCGTCAATGAAACAACTATAATCAACCCCTGTTACGCCGATGATATGGTTCTGATTTCCCCATCAGTGCAAGGTCTCCAACGACTCATCGACACTTGCCGCCAATATGCAGAGGAATTTTATATAATCTACAACGAATCCAAGACCCAGTGCATGTCGCTGCTACCGAGATCGCTTAAGCATATTGCAGAACCACAAATTTTCCTCGGAAACCATCGGCTGGAATTTGTGCACGAATTTCCGTATTTGGGTCATATTATCACCGACAACCTAAAAGATACGGCAGACATTGAACAGAGGCGTCGTAAACTATGTGCAACTGGCAACATGATTGCAAGGAGGTTTGCCTTCTGTCACCGAGACGGGAAAAAGCTGCTCTTCCGCTCGTACTGCTACAGTATCTATGGGTGTTCCCTCTGGAGGAACTATACCCAAGAGACCATGAGACGCATCACTGTTGTGCACAATGACATTCTGAGACGCCTCACAAACACTCCACGCTACCACTCCGCCGCACAGATGTTCCTAGAAAACCACCTGGACAATTTAAAAATCATTGTAAGGCGAACAATGCCCAGTCTGGTAACCCGAGTGAGAAACAGCGGCAACTCGCTCATACAAAGCATCCTAAGGAGTGAAGCAAGAAGAAGATCTAAATTGTGGGAAAGATGGGAAAATGAGGCCTTTGTCCCCTAAAGGACTTAATCTCTGTATTAGCAAGATGTCATCTGCAGATTTTGTCATTATTTTATTTATTGCTGATATTTTAATTTTTCATTATTAATGTGATTTTAATTTTTCATTATTACTGTAATTACTATCAAGTTAAAGTTTTTTTTACATTCAATTTTTGTATGTAGCCCTTTGGACCTGACTACTGTAACCACCTAAGGTCTCTAGTTGAAATCTAAGTTATACAATATGTGCACTAACTGTTATTACTCTCAATGCATATTTTTTTTCTCACCAATATTATTACTATTATTACCAGTATTATGATTACTAGCTTTTATGCTACCTCAGCTATTTTGTGGATAAGTGCCGATTATTATTTTCTTTTTTTTATCATGTTGTCTCATGTATCTAGATTGTGTATGTTACTGTCTGTATTTTGTATATTCCATGTATATGGCCCTGAGCTGAAATAAAGCATATTATTATTATTATTATTATTATTATTATTATTATTATTATTATTATTATTATTATTATTATTATTATTATTATTATTATTATATTCATTTTGTTCCATTTAATGTTTAGGTAATTTGGGAAATAAAAAGTATATTTTTATATCTACGAGGATTCATTAGCCCAGTTTCCATTTTTAGCTCATGCAGAAGGATAATCAGCAACGAGAGGTAAGGGAGTTGCCTGTTTGTTTAATTTGTTTAAACAAGTGTCATTTAGTCCTAAAAGCTTGGCAAGATATATACTATATGTATATATATATATATATATATATATATATATATATATATATATATATATATATATATATATATATATATATATATAATTTTACAAGCTGGCGGCTGGCAACTATAGGCCGGGAGTGTTTGAACCATAATATCATCGTTATTTTTCATCATAGAAGAAATGTAAAGGCATATTTGGAATCCTTGTGAACCGTTCTATCAGAATAGTGTCGGTTTTTCCCGTTACAGTTAAATTTAAAGAAGCTAGCGTGGCCGGATATCCGGCCCTGGATCTAAACGGCACCTGGTTAAATAATCTACACATATGGACAGACTTTGGTTCAATTCTGTCCATTGGTTGCGAGGTCTACAGCGAACATACACATATATGTACATACATACATAGTCCGAACCGTCAGCTATTTATATATATATATATATATATATATATATATATATATATATATATATATATATATATATATATATATATATATATATATATATATATATATATAGATATTATATATATATATATATATATATATATATATATATATATATATCTATATATATATATATATATATATATATATATTATATATATATAGATATATATATATATATATATATATATATATATATATATATATATATATATATATATATAATATATATATATATATATACATATATATATATATATATATATATTATATATATATATATATATATATTATTACATTGATAGATAAAAATAAGGTTTATTTTTTAATCCTGTTAATATTCAGTCTCAATTTCAATTCACTAGTTTCTTCCTTAGCATCATATAATTAATCTATAGAAAATAAAATGACAGCATTCCTAATGAGCTGGGAAAACTCTAAATAATGATGACGAGCTGCCGGAGAATAATATTTTATAGTATTATTCACAAGAAACATCGAGAACATCATGAAAGGAAGCCAACGCACGCGCAAGCAAGTTGGAATTCCAGTAATACAAATCCTTTGCTTGGTAAAGGAATGAAAGTTTTAATAATGGTCTGAGATGTGTGTAAAGTTTCCAGCCAAATCACCTCAAGATGCCAGATGGCGACAGAGGAAACAGCTGGCGCCTTTCTCAAAAAATTATTTCGTGAGTTTCATGTGTATGGAAATTTCGGTAACTTTTTGTTGTTTTAGGTTTATTATTATTATTATTATTATTATTATTATTATTATTATTATTATTATTATTATTATTACCACTGTTCCGAGTTAATCGCTTAGCACTTCATAGATATGACAATTAACCCTGATACGTTTTCCTACAGAAATTCTTTATTATTTCTAGAATGTCTTTTTTTCAATTTTTTTTAGCACACAATTATATCAGCAGTTCCGTGCCAACAAACGACATTTTTATCATTATCATTGTTTTGCTATCGAGGAAAAAATATTATTACTTTAGTTTTTAATTAGTTTTAGCGTAGAAATATGTCAGCATTCCAATTTACCACAAAAATCTGAGTAAAAGGAACCTGAAATATAAATGCAACTTCTAAAAGAAAATGAAAAGAAAAAAGATTTCACACGTTACCTCGAACTTTGTCATGGACATACAAAGTGGATTAAAAGCCACTGGGCTCTCCTGTTTAAAATGCATGACCCGAGTTTCCTCTTGAAATTAAGGCGCGGCTCTTGCATAAATTATGTGACATAATAAGTGATTTTCTCAGTTTTTGTTTTTCAGCTCAAATAATTTTGCCTTCTCAACGGGCTTCGAGGTAAATATTACAATAATAAAAGAATTTAGCTTAAGAATGTCGCATCGTAGGAACGAAGCGAAAAGCAACACTTTTAGAAACGTGCAAACTCGCATCAACGTCGACATTAAAGACGCCATCTAATTAGTTGATTTGGGTCCATGATGAGAATCACAGAAGAGTAGTGCCGTGAAAAGTATTTCTCACTCACATTTGTAGTTTATGCTGTTCTTATAAAGGAAACAAATACTATTGCTGATTAAGATTAAAATCCATTCTTATGCAAATCAAAGTAAAATCAGAGACAAAAACAAGCAACTTTAGCACAGAAAGTAATTTCATAAAGTAGAAGAGGACCATACCGCGCCTCTTACACCCTTTGTTGGCATAAGGCCAGCTTAATGTAAAAAACAACCGACCGACCGCCTGTAAGAGTTGCTCAATGCACGGTATTGAGTCAAGGTCCCATTGTAGTTTTGATTAATAATAGTGACTTACTCATTGTGTGTGAACACGATTTTATTAAGAGCATTTGGGAAATTTGAGTACAAATTATTATCAAAATAGGATAAAGGTTCTTTTCTATGTGGCTCCAAGCCGATAACCGCAAACTTTTTACTGGAAAGGATATCATTGAAGCATTATCTTAGTTTCGTTGTATCGAATTTGGGACTATCTTGTGCTTCATTTTAACATGTTCTATTCTACCGTTATTACACAAGCAAGATTAATTTCTTTTATAGATAATGATTATTTAAAGCAGCTAACCTAATGTCATAAAGCTAGAAAAGAGAGACATGACTGACACCCGAGTTAGACGCTCTGAAGGTTGCTTTATCAGATAACTCTCAATATCAGTGTCTTAAACTATAAGAGCAGTAACAGTTATCTATTTCTGTTCCTTCTCGGCCCTTCACATCTTCCTGGTAAATGTTCAACATAAACACCACCGTAACTATGACACAAATTTGAAAAAGAGCAGAGCTCTTGTGACTACTTCCATCCCCTCTTGGGACTTTCATCTTTCCAAAGAGGTCGTTAAAGGTTCCGATTTATTGCTGTTTCAAGAGCTTCACGTCCGCGACTCCGTCAGAAATGAAAAATGCGGTCGTTGGAGCGACGTTGCTTATTTTTTCTTTTTTTTTTTCGTTAACATTTTTTAAGCATTTTTAAGGACTCTCTTGTTTTAAATTTGGTCATACTTTAATTCCTCAAGGCTTAGAGACTAACATGCAGAGTAAGAAGACTTTAGTGAGGGATAATAATAATAATAATAATAAAAATAATAATAATAATAATAAATAAAATAATAATAATAATAAGAATAATAATCGAAAAGAAGAATAAGAAGAAAAAGAAGAAGAAGAAGAAGAAGAAAATCCGAATGGGTCTTCTTTGTCCGGCCAGGTAGGGGCCGGGTATGTAGGGGATTGGGAGGGTATAGGACACATGACACATCTGCCCTCCTCCTATAGACCTGTTTGTCCCCCCTGTGTGGGACGGTTTGGGGGATCAGGAAGGTAGGGGAGACATGACACAACCACCCTCCTCCTGCAAACCTGTTTGTCTGGCCCGGTGTGGAGGCAGAATAGGTATAGGATTGGGAGGGTAGATGAGACATGACCGGCAGCGCCTGCGTTCTAGCGCGTGCCATCAAGTTCATGATAATAATAATAATGCCCAGCTCCCCACTGATTGCCCAGTTATCCATACAATCATCTCCATCATAGATTTTCCTCCTTATGGGAACAAACGTCTAATGAATATTCCCCATATTATCCGTCTGTGGTGCTTTTTGGTCTTTAATTCTCATATAAAACACAAATAGACAGACAAACAGACAGTAGTGAGAACAGGTGTCTTGTTAGGACTAAGGGAAGGTTTTTCGTTTCTTTGAAATATCCTCTCTTTGAAACTGGGGTAACAAAGTGAACTGTTATTATTTGTTTCGTTTGCGAGTGCAAAATTCTCAAACTGGGGTGAGCATGTTGAAAGTGGAGATTGCACTCACACACACTCACACACATTATATATATATATATATATATATATATATATATATATATATATATATATATATATTATATATATATATATTATATATATATATATATATACATATATATATATATATATATATATATATATATATATATATATATATATATATATATATATATATATATTTCTACAAGAGTTAACTATCTCAAGCCAACTCGTCATTCAAGAATAAAATGAAAATTCATAATACACAAATTTAATAACCTTCTGCAAATTAAGTCATTTGCTGACACGCTCGACAGTCGGTCGTGGGAAAATTGCCCCGCTAATCTACGTACTTCTGGTCTCCCTGGTCACTTCCTATCCCCTTTTGAACTTGTAACTGCTGTAAGCCTCTTATTCCAGAATACTGACCCGAACTCGGAGACAGTGCCTCGCCAGCTGAATAGCCCCGGCACTGATCAAAGGCGGCCACACCTTATAGTGGCCGCCTTATAGAACATGGCTTATAATACCTTATAGTACATAGCTTGGGCCACAGATTACCAGCCCACCCTTGCCCAGAAGAGAAAGTCGGACTCCTCTAACCGCTTTTATCCACCCAGTGGCCACATCTAACCACTTTTTACTCATCGCAGAAACTTAAGATAGACCCTAGATCGACGCCAATCGATTCGCATCTGCCCGCCTACTCCTTTAGAGCATATCTCCCTGAGGCTGAAAAACTCGGTACTAGTATCTTAACAAAGTGCCAATACCCCCCTTCCCCCATTGGTACGACTACAACGAGCCGTCTCTTCAGAATTAAGGTACAGTAAAAGGAATATGAGATTGTTCAGTAGCGTAGCTTTTTCTTCTCCTAAACGTTTCTGTTTCAAAGTGCAATTCATACATACGTTGACCTGACCTGCCTTAATAATCTCGTGTCATAAGTTTATGCAGTCTTGTTTTATGGAAAGAGGATTCCTGTCACCATCAAGCACTAGCTTCGTGTCCTCGTTAGTAATGCTAATTCATCAAGTGACTGTATACCGTTCTCCATTTGCAGAAAGGCGTGCTTGTCTGTTGCACAGAGGAAATTCCATTGCAACCTTCTGAACAGTGCCATTGAAGTGAAATGCCCGGCGCACAGTTAACGTCTATTATTCATTCTTGTGCTACAGCAGCACGCTAGTGGCCTGCCTTATTCATCTTTATTTTCTGTTTTTTGTGTTATAAATACATGTAATTTAGTTATTTTAAGACTATCTCCAAATCCCTCTAAAGTAAGACTTTCAGATCATTAATACCCTTGTGGTAAGTTCTCTAGACCCACATAAATGAACTATGAAAATATATAATGTATGTATGAATGATTGTATATATATATATATCTGAATATATTATATATATATATATATATATATTATATATATATATATATATTATGAATGACATATTTATTTGTCAACTGCCTAATTTAGTTAATATACATTAAACTTCCTTCTCTTCCGTTATTCAATTCCATGTTCATTTTCGTATTTCATAGCTGCAGGTGTGTGTCAAACTCGATTCCCTTTGCCCAAAAGAGAAACGAAAACAGGAGCAGGTTCATTTAAGCTCTTTGTCCCAAACTTTACTTACCCGAGGCTGTTCTCGTCATCATCTGGAGACTCCTCTTTGGTAATCTGTTCGCTCGCATTGCGCATCGCATTATCGTTTCCCTCCAAGGAAACTGCTATTAATTCTAACCGCGCCGTTTTTCCCGTCCGTGGAAAACGCGCTTTCCTTTTACCGTCCGCGGAAAGAGCGCTTCCCTTTTCCCGTCGCGGCTTGCATATGCAAATGGCGGGAATGTTTATACAAGTCTAAGAAGTTAAGAGGCAAGATGTCTCCTAAAAGGAATCTCGAGTTCCTGAATGAAAACTTATATCGT
Organism: Macrobrachium nipponense; assembly: GCF_015104395.2. Classification (NCBI taxonomy): domain Eukaryota; kingdom Metazoa; phylum Arthropoda; class Malacostraca; order Decapoda; family Palaemonidae; genus Macrobrachium; species Macrobrachium nipponense. The sequence goes on along the minus strand of NC_087203.1, from coordinate 73,670,458 downwards.
TTAAACATTTCATATTTCTTTAACCCTTTCCTGTGAGAATTTCAGCCGGAAAAAATCCTTTGAATTCTTGTGCTGGGGCGCCATGCTGTTACAGAGTTCCAGGCATGTGTGCTCATGTGCATAATATGAGACGGACAGACAGTTCTAGCCTCGCGGGCGGTTGAACTTAAACGGTAGAAGACTGGCTTGCAAGTTTAGCCAGAGTAATGCTGTTCTAAAGGACCGCTACGCATCATTGTAGTTTTTTTTTTTCTTACTGTTGTTTACTTACGACCACATTAAGATGCCTGTTGATTTATCATAACATATATTTGGTATTTTTTATTGATTACATCAAACATGTGATATATTGATGAGGTGAATTAGCAAGAAATTTTAAGATGCATTTCATCCTTGCAAATAAACAGGAAATTTCACAAGTGAACGGACGTCATTATGAATTTCATCTTGGGTAAAGGCCGTTCATACTGATACATAGAATAATATTCTGTTCCTGTGAAGAGTTATTAAGTGAACATATTGTATATAACTCCAAAGGGTTATTAAGTGAACATATTGTATATAACTCCAAAGGGAAGACATTTATCTCTGTGCTGTAATACTGTATTATTTTATTCAGATTGTAAGTTTACATCTATGCTGCAAAGAATTTTTGTTAGCTATAATTAGCGAAAGTAGTAAAAATATGCCACGCGTATTATTCAAATTTGCTTTCGAACTATTCTTTTTCCCCATTGAATAATATATTTCAGGTTTTCTATCTACTGAAAAATTACTCATTATTATTAGTTTTTTAGCTTTTACCGAACTTATATATTTATATAAAGATAGATAGATAGATAGATAGATAGATAGATAGATAGATAGATAGATAGATAGATAGATAGATACCAACGGCAGTTTGTCCGTTTATACTATACTTGAATACTATTCCAAGTCTTGGCTGCATGGTCTTTTTTTTCTTTCCACGCTCCATTGTATTTCATTAATTTAAATTATTTTCTTCACATGACAATCTCACGATAATGATCTCCAGCGATCACCTAAATTAAAAAGTGAAATAGTGACTCCGTAAGTAGAGTGGTTCCTCTGTTGGAAAGAACACTGACAGGCTGTAAAGCCTAATTATGGCTGGTGAACAGTCGGCTGTTTCGTCAGCTTATAATAAGTTGCATTTACAAGGCCCTGGTCTGATCACCCCTAAAGACTTTAGCCGTTGAGATATTTTAGTAAATGTTCAAATTACTGTACACTTATTATGATTTCGATTTCTAAAGTGAATAAGTAAACATACGTTATTTTTTGCAAGTATTTTTAGTATTAATGAATATTGATAAAATGACAAGGCGAGGCCAGTGCACAGGAATGTCGCGTGACCGATACGTCCAGACAGTGTGTAAGAGCGTGGTTGCAGAAGTGAAATTGGGCATCGCTCGACAAAGCAATGACAGACAATTTGACGGTAGTATTGCCAATGCACAAAGACTTGCCCAATCTCGTTGTCACAGGAAGTGATTGTTGTCGAGCATAATGAAGAATAGTCTTATCAAAGGAGATGGTTCTTTGGTGTTGTTGTGGGGGGGGGGGGGGTTGTAAATTACAAGTGACTTTGCTTGGATTTGACGCAAATTATGATGATTGCAATTTATATTTTATATTCTCGGTATTTTTTGTTTTTCGTTTTCTTAATCCTTTTTATTTCTTTTTTGTTTCGAATCAAGTGTGATACGGAGGAAATTCAATCAGGTCTTGACCAAAATATCGTTGATGTGGTTTGATGAGGAGCATTGGGGTTATGATCACACAGACTGTAACTCTATCCTTCACTCGTTAAATGCAGTTGGTTATATGATATTTCTTTACAGTTGGTCATGATGAAATTCAATCTGACTGCATAGTGAGAGCAGAATAACACAGAGAAAGAGATATATGTATAATATATATATATATATATATATATATATATATATATATATTATATATATATATATATATATATATATAATACAAATAGATAGATAGATAGATAGATAGATAGATAGATACAGCTGACCAACCCGGCACTACACAGAAAAAATCTTAATAACCTATAAACTCCTCTCTCTCTCTCTCTCTCTCTCTCTCTCTCTCTCTCTCTCTCTCTCTCGCTTAGGTTCTAATCTAAACCCATACATTAACACATTGCAGCAATATGTCTTTTTTTTTTTAATGAGAAATATTTGACCAGACTCTTTTGTGTCGTTTGCTTCTTTCATGCCGTTTTCTTCCTTCCTATTATTAAGTGAATTGCTGCAGCTGCTAGTCTTTCACCTCCTCATCAGTTAGTGGAATTTATTGGAAACGAAAAGTATTGAGTTTTCTCACCTTATAACAAAAATGATATATTTCAATGTACCTATTTTATGTGAGTTTTTGAAAAATAATAACCAACAGGTGTCACTTACCTATAACCTACAACTCGTTCGTACATTTTGCCTTTGTTTCATTGCCCTTTGTCACATCACACCTAACATAAATGGCAATGAATTATATATGAAAAGAAAGGCAATTTATTTTACTTTTGTGCTAATTAGAAAAAAATTTAGGTGTCTCTGTTTAGCGATTTTTGGCGAATTAAGAAAAAAGTTGCAAAACATTTTCCTATATCGCTAACTTTAACTATTGATACGTGTATGCTTGATATTGGCGTTTGGGACATTTAATATAGCATAATAAATTACAACTCATTAACTGTACATTGACATTAAATTGATGTACCTGGCATTTAGTATATGGTTACACGGAACAATAGCAAAATGTTCTTAGGGCATCTGTATCAACCGGCGCAACGCAAGGTCAATTTGTAACCATGGTAATGACGTAATAAGATATCATAAACAAAAACATTCCCATCGCGGAGGAATGTAAGGCAAACGGTTATTTATTGTTCTGGACAAATACACGTTGATAAAAGATAGAATTGAATGTATATCATTCTAATAAATAACCATAAACAAACATTTTATTTTCCTAAATGACGGGAATGCAGCAATATGTGTGAATTGACAGGTACTTACTCTTCCAGTGTTGCTGGTTACGGGTTGATGTAGTTGCCAGGTATCCATTTCAAATGAAAGTGTGCGAACCACGGAATTTATAAGTTGATGCTTGGATCCTTTCATGTCTATTCTACATTGGTGATTGCATTAAAAACGTTACTTAGCTCTTCAATCATATTTATAATGTGCTGAGAAGGCACATTATAATAATATATATGGTTAACTGGCAACCATTTCGTCCGTTGTCTCTTGCTCCTCACCACTCTGGTCGCCGATAATTAATTCCAAACCTCATTTAAACGGATATAGGTTTTCAGTGTTGATTTTATTGAGGTAATAAACATTTATTTTAATAATTCTCATAAATTATGATCAAAATTCGTGTAAACTCTGATAGGAAATTCATGTTATAGGAGATCTGGATTTATTGTTGTATGTTAATTATACGTCTGAGGGCGCCTGGAAGAAAAGGTAAATCGTCAGGTGTAAGATGAGAATTAACCCATAAAGCACTGAAAAAGTGACGAAAATTTCATATGTTTATCTGTGATTGTATGTCTGTCACTTTGTAGGGGTTTGAGTATGAGTTATAAACCGTTCTGGGGTGACATAGAGTCCGTGAGCTAAATTTTGTTTGGGTTTGTTAAGCGGTTTGGATTTCTATAGCATCCAAACAAATATACTAACATGCACTTTCATATTATATATATATATATATATATATATATATATATATATGTGTGTGTGTATTATACATATATATATATATATATATATATATATATATATATATATATATATATATATATATATGTGTGTGATATAGTAGTGTGTGTGTGTGTGTGTGTGTGTGTGTGTGTTTTACATTGAATCGCACAAATCCAGAGAGAGAGAGAGAGAGAGAGAGAATGTATATACATGTGAAATTGCGTATGGGGGCTGTTAAGATTTTTATTTTTTGACATCTCTATCAGATACCATCCTGTTTTAAAGAGAAGGGGTAACGGGTAATCTGACAGTCTCTTAAATGTTTATGTAGAATTAAAAACTTTTTTTTTGCGTAAATAAGCTTGTTAATTGCATGCCGAGAATCATATTTCTCCTGTTGCATCGTCTTTACTTTTGTTAAAGTTCTATGCTTGACGTACAGAGCAGGCTAATTTAATCTCAATACGAAAATAGAGTATTGCAGTGTGACAAGTCTTTACTTCAAGTGATTTTGCCTTAAGCCTTCTGTACCAGCTTACCTGTACAGTTCGTGAATTCAAAATTACCAAATTACATTCTATTATGATATTGTAAATATTTTATCAATGGTTCACTGTCAAGAAAAACTCATCTCAAATAAGATCAGTCATCCTTTGAGAACTATACCACAATGGAAAAGGTTCACTGACAAATTTCCCAAGAAACAGTTTGTGGTGAGAAAAAGTATTTACAAAATCAGATTTGTTGTTCTTTATAGCTCCCTTCGGATACTCCGCGTCCTCGATTTTTTTTTTTTTACATTATTATTAGGTCTTTTATATAGTTTTCCGGGTAGCAGAAAGTTGCAGAAAATATGTCACACAAGAACGGAAGTTAAATTCTTTCCACTCGCGATAAAATTGACATGAACGACTATTGAACGGAAATTTACACTCCGATAAAAATAAAGTCAGATTTTTGCAGATATCCTATAAACAAAAAAAGCCCGGACCAACAACACTTAGATATTTTATATATTCTATGGCTTAAATCATCTAAAACTCTCAACATACAAGGAAGAAGGACATGTTTTTATTAGGAGTAGAGGTAAAACGAAATAAGTTTGGTTCAGTCTTCATCCGATACAACGAAATTGATGGAATTTTCAAAGCAGACTTTTTTGATTCTCAAAAAACTCTTCTTGATCTTGTGATTCATGTTTTTAGTTTCTAGTTATGAGGTTAACAAGCTATAATCTACTTATACTTTAAGGAAATATGCATCGTTGGTTTTGTCTTTTATGTCTTGTGTCAAAAAATAAGGAATAAGAACACATACGCGTATATAACTTTGATATATATATATATATATATATATATATATATATATATATATATATATATATATATATATATATATATATATATCGTTTGTAACATTAGTTGAACAGTTAAATCAAGTTATCTCTTATAATACATCAAATATATAAATATATCATATATATATATATATATATATATATATATATATATATATATATATATATATAAAAGATTACTTGATATAACTGTCCTAATAATGTTACGAAGTTTTTAAAGCAATACCATTGTATCTTATTCCAGGGAGTATTTTTGGTCGACGCTGAATGGCCTCTCAGCCTTAAAGATAGCTATAAATTCGGAAATACTTCGATTTCAGCAACACACTCTGATCCGGCAAATGTAAATGAAATATTACTCTATTTAACCGACAAATGGTGGTTGTTGTTTTTTTTAATATCATACATCTATGCCATACATTCACTGAAAATAATAGGAACTATTTTATGGAGATGTACCAGAAGTATATCATATTTCATAACAGTAACCATAAATCAACTATTTTTCCCGTGTACTCTAAGGCATCAGCTGTAGTTCGTTAAAAGGTTTCTTCTTTCTAATTTGAACGATTAGCGGCAGTTCATTTAAATGTAATGTTTTGTTGATAAATGTGAGGCACCATCGGCAACTCTTGAAGAGGCAAATAAGCTTTGCGAGTAATGATTTACAACTCCACAATTGGCTGATCGATGATATACAACATATCACTGCCTAGAGTGTAGGAACTCTCGTAAAAATGCTGAAAATGCTGGACTGCAGAAGTTACTGAAGGAAACAGAGAGTTTTTATAGATTGGATGCTAAATTGTCTTTTAACGACTTTTTAATGTTGCTTTGTTTAGGTCCATACATATAAACCCTGGGACACAGAAAAGGAAATGAAATAAGACTTTTCACCCTAAATGACATGAAACCTCTCAGTTCAGCGGAAAAACCATGGTTTCTGTGAAACAAGAAAACGGTAATGGACTTTGAAATTTTTCAGGAAAATAGGATTTAGCCAGAAGACTGAATCTCGAGTTCACAATTTCCCAAAGATATTACTTTCTTGAATCAGCGTAAAGCGTTGAAGACGCTGCGTCAAAAGACAACTGAAAGCTACTGGAAAAGGAATGGGAGAAATTTTGATAGTTTTCAGTCTAGAAATGAATTCAGCTGT
>NC_087203.1:73644196-73659196 GCF_015104395.2 Macrobrachium nipponense | reverse complement strand
TGCTTGCTTTGGGATAGTTTTTTTTTTTTTTTTTTTACAAAATGCTTGCTTGGATAGTTTTTTTTTTTTTTACAAAATGCTTGCTTTGGATATTTTTTTTTTTTTTTACAAAATGCTTGCCTTTGGATAGTTTTTTTTTTTTTTTTACAAAATGCTTGCTTGGATAGTTTTTTTTTTTTTTTTTTTTTTTTTATTTTTTTTTTTTTTTTTTTTTTTTTTGTTTTTTTACAAAATGCTTGCTTGCATACGTTTCTTCCACAAAATGCTTGCTTGCATACGTTTTATCACAAAATGCATGCTTGCATACGTTTTTTTTTCCACAAATGTTTTTCTTAGTTACGTTTCTTTCTCACAAAATGCTTGCTTGCATCCTTTATTTTATTTTTTTTTCACAAAATGTATGCTTGGATACATTTCATTCACAAAATGTTTGCTTGGACACAAAACGATCTAGGAGAGGAAGTTAAACTGAGAAATAGCTAATGTCGTCTGTTGCTTGCGAAAATCCCGTTTGGAGTCCAGTGAAATATGATAAGCAAATGTGAACCACCGGGAAACTTTGTAATATTGACTGATGTTTCCAACATTTACTGAACAAGGAAATAAATAAGAGGAAAATTATTACAATAAACGTAGCAGCAAATGTACCATTTAAAATGCATATGCTCTTGCCTTAATTAAAATAGCAGTTAAATAAGTTCTACTTGAGAATAACACCTGGATGAGAATGAAGGAGTTAATCTAACTTCATTATATGTTGCCAAGGTGAGAGAGAGAGAGAATGGAGAAGATCGGAGAGAGGAGAGAGAGATGAGAAGGGGTAGGGTGTGGGGAGAGATAGAGAGAGTTAACTGAGAAATAGTAATGTTCATCTGTTGCTTGCGAAAAGCCCGTTTGGAATCCAGTGAAATATGATAAGCAATGTGAACACAGGGAAACTTGTAAGACTGACTGATGTTTCCAACATTTACTGAATAAGGAAATAAATAAGATGAAAATTATTACAATTTAAAATGCACATGCTCTTGCCTTAATTAAAATAGCAGTTAAATAAGTTCTACTTGAGAATAACACCTGGATGAAAATGATGGAGTAAATCTAACTTCATGATATGTTGCCAAGTAGAGAGAGAGAGAGAGAGAGAGAGAGAGAGAGAGAGAGAATATCCGTCGTAGGCTTCCAACGAACTTACAGAAACTTACTTTATAAACTTACTTACAGCCTTACCCATCTGTGGTCTCCAAATACAGAATACGTTTCTCTGACATGATTGTTCATAATATTTTGTCAGCACTGGAATGGGAAGCTTTTTGCTGAAATGAATACTCTCTCTCTCTCTCTCTCTCTCTCTCTCTCTCTCTCTCTCTCTCTCTCTCTCTCTCTCTCTACATATCCATGAAAATTCATTCAACCCCATCACTAACTATTGCAGGTATTTTGCTGATAAAAAGGCAAATTGACAGATAGATATGAAATCCAGCAGTGAAAGAAGTAAATAGGATCTTGCGAAATGATGAACAATACCCACAGCACTGGCCGACAGAGAAAATTATCGTGGTGCTGACAATGAGGGAAAATAGAAACCACTAGAACTAACAAGACACTGAGACGGTCACAGTAAACTTTCATTATGGTTGCATTATTTGTGAAGCAAATCCATATAGACATGAAGAGAGAGAGAGAGAGAGAGAGAGAGAGAGAGAGAGAGAGAGAGAGAGAAGACGGGGTTGGGGGGGGGGGGGGGAAGTCGGGGTGGGGGTGGGGGATTAGGTTATTCTAATGTTATATAATTCCACAGGCAGATCAAATTTACAGATACTTTTCATCTTAAAAAGGAAAAAAAATATAACGATTATAAATAAATGTCCTTAAACATATAATTCAATGGAAGCTTCTGTCATTTTCCTAACAAAGAAATATATGATAACCTGAGTAAAAGGTAAACGGTGAAGAAAATCTTTCGAATACCCAGGAACAAATAAAAATACGTACCGTTCTTTAGTCTTTCAATTGTAGTCTGCAGTCTTCTATATTTTTCTTATTTCTTATTTATACTTGTTGCCCTTCCCGCAGTGTCTGTTTATTTGTGTATGTCCGTACGAGTAAATAACGGCATAAAGACATCCCTGCTCAGGGAAATATTCAGTTGATGTGCTTTATGTTAAGTCCTACATTTTAGTCAGTGCTTTCTCTGATGTTTATGTATTCAAGAGATGATAAGGACAAATTTAACTATTTTGAAACTTCTGTAGCGCTTCCATTTTTGTTTAATTTCCTCTGTTTCAAACCTTTTGTCCATCTATGCCTTGGCAATGGACGTCTGGGTGCGATAATATCATCATAAAGAAATAAGACTACCATATGAATATTTCCCTCACCCCCACAAAAAAACACCACCATATGAATATTTCGTTCTGTTCCGTTTACCTGCAAGACCCTTTCGTTCCTTCCTTTCCCTTGCTTAATGAAAACCTTGTGCAGAATTAAGCAGATGGGATTCTGAGCCCCTCATGGGCAAGACTTGGAAACATTCTTTTTAAGCATTGCAATAAAAACCTGCAGACGAAAGGGGACCGGGGGAACGTTCAGTGGTGCTTTCCTCTTCTCTCTGCTTCATATTCTGTTTTCCAAGAACTTCTGTTTTCTAGATAGTTTTGTTTTGATGCTATCTCTTGGATTTTCTTTCACTTGAGACTGACTGCGATTAGCCTTTATTGTTCCTATTTATTTTTGTTTTTGTTATTAGGATTTTATTTCTTTTATTTTTTTGCAGTTAACCTTCAGTATTCCTTTCTAATTATTATTTTTGCTATTATTTATTCCTGTTGTTGTTATTGTTAAGTAGTTTAACGAAGTCATTTGAGTTACATTTCAAGACTTACCAGTCAGTTACCTGAATCCATTGTTATAGTTGGGGCATATATAGTACCTTAGTGCCTTACATTAGGTTAATTTGGTTAGCATAAGTCAAGATCAGCTAAGATGTATGTTATGTTATGAACTAAGAAAAATCAAAAGCAACCAAAATCATTTTCTGAAATTGACTTTCTCATAGAAAATATTTTCTCCTCGACTTTCCTCTCAAGACAGCGAACTAACAAAGTGGCATTTGTACAAAATCTCGCAGGTAAACACATACAAGAAATTTAAAGAATTACGAATTTTTTGTCATGAGGTCCGGGAGGGATTGGAGTTGATGAATTATCTTCAGTCAGATAAATGTAGTAAAATTCAGTAACGGAAAACGTACATGTGCCGTATTAGTGTCATATATTATGCATAGAGAAGGTCACCCAATGCAAGTGGTCGTAATGAAATAGCACTTAACCAAATTCTGAAGCGAGTACGTTTCATTCTAGGGCACAGGTAGATGTAGATAGATTATGCTTAGGTTTAAAGAATTGTTTTAAATGAAGAATAACTAAAACGAATGAAGGAAACCGCATGGTTTATAGCAGTGGTTCTTAAACTTTTTACTACCACGCCCCCTCTAGGAACAGCTCTTTCCCTCCACGCCCCCCTTGCATCTATAGACAAATTTCACTCCCAGATTTAGAAATAAAATGAATAAAAATGGCTTTTTAGTCAATTTACTAAGCATGAATTACATTAGTGAGATATTTGACACTGCTCTACCAGATCTTGAATACATGGTTAGTGAGATATTTGACACTGCTTCTTAGCTACCAGATCTTGAATACGTAGTCGAATGCTTGAGAGTGCACAACGTAAGTCCCCTTCAACATTCAGGCGGTTTCTGTACTTGGTTTTGATAGCAACGAGCGTGGAAAATGCAGTTTCACATAGATATGTGGATCCAAACATTGTTAGAATCCGAAGAGCCTGATGTGAGATCAGAGGGTAAACAGGAAGGTATTTGACCCAGAACGTCTCCAAATCCATATCTTTGAAGTCTTCTTTAGCTGTAGAGTTGAACTTCAATTCTAGGAACTCTTCTTGGACTTCATCAGCAACATCAGCTACTTCACATTGAAATGGGTTCCTGACGAATTTCCAGGCTTCACGCTTGTCATCTATATCTGGGAAGTATCTGATGAATTCTGCTTTCAAGTCACTTAGATGAGTGATTATTTGTTGCTTTAAGTCAGAGTCGAGGTTACTGTCAGCGAGAGCAGAATCCAAGTTCCTAAAACTGGCTGCATTTCCCTGCTGAACCCGACATTTCTGCATTATTTCATAAGCTTATCTTTACAGTACTGCCCCATGCTCTTGTCATGAAAATAACCCATAAATGGAAAAACTTCTTCTTTTCACCTGAGGCTCGTGCCCCCCCTGGAAATCACTGACGCCCCCCCTAGGGGAGCGCCCCCCCCCCCCAGGTTAAGAACCACTGGACTTTATAGAAATTTACACTTAGATCTAGTTAATGATTGATGATATGCTCTTTACGAATTAATACGAGTAAGTTTACACGATGAAAAAAAGAAAAATAAATAGAAGAAAAGAGTAAATGATCGTTCATAATATATCCTTATCTTATGCTTTTCATGTTTTGTAGTACATTTCTCCCAATTATTTATAATCTTATGTTCCATTAGACAACGTATTTATTATGAAATAATTGATTTGATCGTTTCAATTGAAATATTACCACAATGCTTTGAAGGGCGAGTAATCGATTCATCTCGCGGAAGAAGTCCCGCCGAGTGGAATACGGTTGACTAACTCTCTCTCTCTCTCTCTCTCTCTCTCTCTCTCTCTCTCTCTCTCAGTTTGTCCCCTTCTTATTCATCCCATTTGCTTTGTCTATTGATGTCTCCCATCCTTCCCACTTATTTGCTTCATTTCACCATTTTCGTCAGTTTGTATTGTACTCCATTATTTCCTCACTCCTGCTCTTACTCTCCCTCGCTCTCAGCCGAAACCCAATCTTCTCGTGCCATTTTGAAGTCCTACAAGCCCTGTCCCCTTAGGGATTATAGTACATTTTATCCAGCATTTTGAATTCCTCAACAAATGCTGGGAAACGTATCAGCAAGGAAATGATCATTCATTTTCGAATTCAATCGTTCTTTTCCCTCTACCCTAAATAAGAGATGCAGTCTTGAAATTTTACTGAGCAATTGCACGTATGCAAGACAGGTACCTGTCACTCATAGCAGTATTTGTAGTCATTTGTTAACTGTGCAGGTATTATTGCTACTCACCTATTATTATCAATATCCAAATATTTGATTAAAGGGATGCCATAGAAACAAATCTGTCTCGTTATTGAATTCGAAATGAAAGTTAGAGGTATGTAGATGTACGCTTGTTGACAATTATTTTGTGATATTGTTTTTACCCCCTTTTTTTCTCATCTTTAACATTATTCGCTCATAAAGTCTTCATTTCTCTTAATTTTTTTCAGTTAAGATGGGGAAAAAATTGATAGTGTTTAGCAGTCGTCCATGAAAGTTACAATCGTTGAATTGGCAAGTAAATTATTGGTCATTGGGGACGAAATTCCTCGTCACTTACCCAGAATTTGGATAAGTATGTACTTGTGGTAAAATGCTCTCTTATATGAATATAATGCGATTGAACGGCTAAGAAGGAGGTTTTAAGATCGCTTTTCGTCATTCACCCTCGTTGTGACTATATACGTCATTTTATGAACTGGAACACCACATATATCTGTCAGTCATATTCTCGTTTACTTATACATGTCTATTTCGTTCTAGATATATCCGTTCCGTCATATCTAGAAATACCTGTAAATCATGTCGACATTTACCTGTCAAGTTTATTGCTACTTATATTTGATATCTGATATCAACAGATACCTCGCTGTCAAAACATTTTTATATAAACTTACCAAGTTTCGCTTATTCGGGGAGTATGCCTACAAACTATATTGTTGTTGAGGGGGAGCGAGGGCTTAGGAAAGGTCTATGGAAGAGCCTAAAAAACTTTGAAAAAGGTGATTTGCGTTGACTTGAAGATACAGGAATTTTATGATACGATATTTATGATTTATTTATTAGAATGAAAATATACGAAATAAATAATGTGCATGTTAAACAGTGCAGAAAAATGAATTCAAATAAGAGATAACATATGTATTTTAATTTTCGTTGGTAAAACGAGGCTCTATTTGACCATAGATTTTAGAACGTTTTAAGTTATGTTAAAAGTTAGGAATATAATGTTTACAACTTATGTGTGAGGGGAAAATCTTGCACTTGTCCCGAGTAACCTGGAGGTTGGATCAGGCCTTGTTTTTCTTATATACATTCTTACAGATGACAGACGGGGAGCACCTCAATTATAACACATATGACTTGGGCTTCTTTGTGAAGGTATTTATTGTGTGGTGAAACCTTTATGATCAAATAGGAAATGTGAACTGGGAAGGAGAGAGTTTAATGCAATTCTTTTTCTTAACAGTGACAGCAACTCCTTATGCCGTGAATCTGTTATTCAATTTTTTTTTTCGATTGATCTCAAACTATTCCGATTTTGTGACAGTCCGATTTACTCCGTTTTCCACTGGACACATAGAAGTATATCAATGTAAATCTTGAATTGAAAACTAAAGTATCATTGTGTAAAACCTTAAATCCTTGAGTCAGTGAGCCAAAATAAGTCATTGTATAGATATGGGATAGAACAAAGAAATATTAGCTTTAAATAATTAATTTCGTTTTTAAGACAGTAGATCTGGTGTCCCCTTATGCTTGGTAAAGATTTACCCAAGTATGCAGGACATCAACAGTTTTATCAGTGTTAGAAAACAAAAGAGATGCAATACAAAGTATCGTAAGTACGGACAGCATTTTTTTTTATATTATTTATCGATACATAGTTAAGTTACACTTTTGTGCTCTCATTTTTATGTGAAGTAACAAATTCCTAAACTGGTGTATTAATTTTAATATTCAAGTTTAATTAAATTGAAAAATAATTTGCCGTTAGTGACATTAAACTTTGGTTGGATTCATAACCTCTGGATATTTGATTTTCTAATTCCGGATATAATGTATCTTAGTTTAGTAAATGAGAAACGATTTTCTGTAATTATACATGAAACTTCCCATGATACAACTAAGAAAATTTCCATTCATATTTCGAAAAATCTCCAGTTAAATCTAAACAATTTCCCTGAATGACTCCTAAGCCTTGTGTGTCGGAAGAAGAGGAAGCTCATTGAGCCAGACAGCTAAATGGATCAGAAACGTTAATGGCGCTCGAGAAAAAAAACATGGAAGAAAAAAAATTGAAAACTCTCTAATGGGATGTAAGTTACGGGTCTGTGACGCTTAATGGACGAAATATCCTCAAGGGTTTCTGCCCATCATTGTGTGACGCTGTGACGCTTCGTTTCGATGACATTGATGGATTTTTCGATGACACTGATGGATTAAAAGCTGGGGATTATATTTACACAGCACGAAAATCACTCGAAAGCTTTGTCTATAATAGGTAATGATTGAAAGTGTACGTAGTTATATTTCCTCGTGCTAATGTTACTAAATAGTGTAAAATGTCCTTTATAAGTTCTACCTTCTATCACACACACACACACACACACACACACACATATATATATATATATATATATATATATATATATATATATATATATATATATATATATATATATATATATATATATATATATATATATATAATATATATATATATGTGTGTGTGTGTGTGATAGAAGGTAGAACTTTATAAAGGACATTTTACACTATTTAGTAACATTAGCACGAGGAAATATAACTACGTACACTTTCAATCATTACCTATTATATATATATATATATATATATATATATATATATATATATATTATATATATATATATATGTGTGTGTGTGTGTGTGTGTGTGTGTGTGTGTGTGTGTTTGTGTGTGTTTGTGTGTAATAAGATGAGCAAGAACTTGTAGCCTCGCGGACAGTTAAACTTAAATGGTAGAATTTTTCACAAGTTTATATAATGCTATTCAACGCACTATTGTAGTTGTTTCTTTCATTACCTACTGTTTACTTATGTAGTTTTATTATTTTGTTAATGTCTCTTTCTCTTTTACAAGTGAGTATATTCATCTGGTGATGCTAAGTATCACGACATATTAACTCATGCTTTGCATCCTTACGAGTGTTAGCCAGTAAAGTTGACAATGATGTAATTTAATGTTTCGTATCCTACAATAAACTGGAGACTTTAGAAAATTAACGGGAACCTTACCGAAGATAACGGATTTATATACTAGGAAGTTGAATAATGCTGTATAGAACTTAGGCCAGATTGGCACTCCTATGAAGGTCTATTACAAGTCCATGTTCCAAGTAACCCCTACGGAATGACGTTTTTCTCTGTACTTCAGTACTGTACTATTTTAGGCAATTGTAAGTTCATTCAGAATTACAAAGATTTTGTTCGTTGTCATGCCACTAGGAAAATTATCAAAAATATGTCAAACACACGATTCAAAGATAATTCTGTATTGTTGTTTTCTCATTGAATAAATTTACTCGTATCTCTACCCATTTGGAATAACGCGTCTCTCTCTTTTCCGTGTACTGGAAAACAAATAATTATTGTGGTAGTTTATGTTTTTAAATCTGTTAAAATTTGGTTAACAACGCCAGGTTGTCCGTATAATGATTAATTTAATCCTAACCCAGGTCTTGGCTGCATAATCGTTTTATTTACGATTTCTCGCATGGACATTGAATTTTATTAATTAAGGTTGTTTTTTTTACATCAGAAAATAATAATGACCTCCAACGATTGCCTAAATTAAAAAGGAAAATTATTTCCCAGTAAGCAGACTTGTTCTTATGTTGGAAATAACTGGGAGAAATTGTGAAGAACATTCTACACATCATACATACTATTATAGCCAGTGTGCAACCTGGCTGTATCGTCACCCTTCAATGGGAAGTTGCATTTGCAAGACCCTGTTCTGGTCACTAGATCATTCCCTAAAATCTCTAGCCGCCTAGATATTTGTAAATGTTCAAATAACTCTAAACTATTATGATTGTGATTTCTAAAGTGAACAAGTAGAAATGCGTTATTGTAGCAAGTCTTTTCAGTACAGTGAATATTATCAAAATTACAAGCCGAGGTCAATGCAGAAGAATGTTGCGTGACTGATACGTCCAGGGCAGTGTGTAAGAGTTTGGTTGGCGAAGTGAAATTGAACATTGGTCGGGGAAGTAATGAGAGACAATTTACCGGTAGTATTGCTAATGCACAAAGACTTGCCCAACCTCGTTGTCACAGAAGCTGATTGTTGCGAGTATATAATGAAGAATAGCCTTATCATAGGGGATTGTTCGTTGGATGGGGGCCGGGGTTTCAATTGCAAGTGACTTTGCTTGAATATGACGCATATTATGATGATTGCAAATTCTATTATATATTCTTGGTATTTTTCGTTTTTTTAATCATTTGTATTTCTCTTTTGCTGCAAATTGGGTGGGTTACGAAGGATATTCAATCAGGTCCGGGACAAAAATATCCTGGATGTGGATCGATGAGGTGCATTGGGTTATGATCACACATATCATAACTCTCATTCATGCGTTAAATACAGTTGATTATATGAGATTTCTTTATAATTAGATATCAAGAAATTCACTCTTGACTGTCAGAGCAGATTAACAAAAAAAAGAAAAATGTATATATATATATATATATATATATCTATATATATATATTATATATATATATATATATATATATATATATATATATAGTGATCATCACACACTCACGAGTGAAACACAAATAAATTTGAGACTCACGTCGGGATCGAACCCAGTTCTTTCTATTAAAATTTAGGGGGGTTGATCTGTATAGTTTTAGTTGGTGTGCCCTTGCCTTTCAATTGAAAGACCTGGTTTCGAATACAATGTTGGTCAAAGATTAAATATATATATATATATATATATATATATATATATGTATATGTATATATATTATATTATATATATATATATATATACATACATATATATATATATATATATATATATATATATATATATATATATATATATATATATATGCATGTGTTAAACACACGAAAGTACTTGGCATTTGTTTTTTTCTTTTTTTAGGTTTTCCCAGTGGCTTCAGCTATGAACAAAATCACGTGCTTACTTTTGTGATTTCCTAGTATATATATATATATATATATATATTTATATATTATATCTATATATATATATATATATAAATGTATGTATGTGTGTATGTGTGTGTTGTGTGTGTGTGCGCGTGTGAATTTTCGTCACTTATGAACACGTTACTTTTATATCAACCAATATCGGCTAATATTGAATATTCCCAAAGTACACTGATTTAGTTTACCAAAATGTATGATATTGTATATATACATCATATATATATATATATATATATATATATATATATATATATATATATATATATATATATATATATATGTAACATAAAAGTGGGGGAATTTGCTATGAGATATTTTAAATAATATAATGTGATATGTTATGACATTTCTTAGAATGTGGAGAATCAGCAATTTAACTTCCCTAGAGACTGAGTGTCTGAGCAACAGCTTAGGAATGCTGATATGTCTTTTTCTTGAGGTGGTGTGACATTAAAATCCTTACCTGGGCAGGTCAATGCTCGTCTGTCGTTATGGGCGTTTGTCAAAGGTGCCTTTGAAACTGGATATAAGTGGTTTCTGGGCGTGAACGATGGGTGTGAGTTTGTGTGTCAGTGTGAGCCTCTTTCCTACATAATGAATGTAGACTTATGAAGAGATGGCTCTGCCAAAGTACTTTTGTTTAGTGGAAGTAAAACTGTACTGAAATGGTAAGATTTACTGTGCTTTGGCCAAAGGTGTGGCTTGACTGTATTTTGATATTCTGTAAAAGTTTGACTTTTTATTTTTGCAATTGTGTGTGTTTATCAGTTTGTTCTCCTGTCTTTTTAGCAGGCGGTTCTGACAAAGGGGTCTGGTTTTGGAGAGGAACAATATATATATTTTGGAGTTGGTGATGACTAATTACTGTCTTGACTATGCCTATCTCTTATGCCTAAACTAATGTTGGTGTTAGATTACTGAGGGTTATCTGAGTTATTTGGACTTTGAGTTAACTTTCCATTTAATCATTCTGTTAAGAATCTGAGTTATTCAGTTAATACTTTGCTTTTAAATAAACGCATATTTTTGCAATTCACGACTCTGATTTGATGACCTAGATAATGGAGGGGAGGTATGACGAGAGAGAGAGAGAGAGAGAGAGAGAGAGAGAGAGAGCAGAGAGAGAAAGAAAGAGGGAAAGAGCTGCCTTTGTTTTGAGCAGAGAGAGAGAGAGAGAGAGAGGAGAGAGAGAGAGAGAGAGAGAGAGAGAGGAAGTGCTACCAATACCCAGTTGTCTGCCGCTCTGGCCTTTCCCTACCAAAATGCATAACGAGATAATTGTCGACTCGTTATTAGTGGTGGCTAGCGGTGTTTGAACGAAAAAAAGCCTTTTGTGAGATTAATAGCAGCTATAAGATGCTGTTTTCAGAGAGTCTGGTTCTGGAAATGTGTTAGATTTCAGTTAGTAGGTGACAGGGGATGAGAGTCATTCATCAGTTGGATGTGGTACTGGGAGGGAATAATTGAACTAGGCTCAGCATTTTGCCCATGGTGAGATGCTTCAAGGGAGTCGGGCGGGCACTCAGTTGGACTTTGTGAGTGTGCGTTGCCAAGTGTTTTCTCGCTTGTAATACCAAGTCGTTTGAATATATGTGTGTATTCGTGTGTTTGTAATTGCGCAGATTCCAGGATGGTCTTCTCCTTCGACGACGTAAGTGTTAGTGTTTTTTTTTAGGCCCTGGTGTTTTTTTAACTTTGTATGTGAATAATTTTAAAGAGCCAGTTCAGATTACCATATATTTATTTCCCTCAAAGTAGTAGAATGTGATAAGTTTTATTTTAGCATATGTTTAGAAGAGATGCATTCGTCTTTTTTTTAATACATACGTGTGTATATGAATGGTTTTCATACATGTGACACTGTTGGTTGAATTGCATTTTTCGCCTCTTGGAGAGTTCGTTCGATCATTCATACGCACTCAGCGCAATTTTTGCTGAGCGACCAAGGGGCAGCGCAACAGGGATGCTAGTGCCTTTAATGGGTTGTGCCAATGGGGGGGGGGGGGTGGGGGGGGGGGCAGGTGATGATATGATATGCCCGTAGTTTCTTTTAGAAAGATTTTGGTTCTTTCTCTTGAGAGAAGAGAAAATGGAAATGCATATGAATGTGGTGCAAGTTTACCTTATGCTTTTGATGAATGCCATTACACAATATTAGAGGGCATAATTATAACTGTGGATAAAGAGATTGTTTTTTTTGATGGGGATTTGTTTGAGATATGGAGATTACTTTAAGTGGTGGTGATTGGTGATGAGTGGTGATGAATGGTGTTGTACCTGTGATGTCAATTGGTGATATGGCATTGGTGATGACTGGTGATGATTGGTGTTATACCTGGTGGTGAGTGGTAATTATTTTGGAGTTATGGGGTGTGGCAATCGTGATGAATATTGGAGAATGGCAATATTAATGCCCTTACTTGAGATATTTACGGAGAATTATTATTATTATTATTACCGGAGATGTTTTACGGGGGTGTGGGGGGGTACTTAAGTAGAATTATCATTACTGGAGATATTTTTGGGGGATTCTGTCAGAGTTCATGGTGGTAATAATTTTTGGGGAATTTGCCAATGATTTTATGGGTGGTGATACCAGTTTCTGGTGAATTTTGGTGAATTTGATGATAGCAATTTTGGTGATACTAGCGAGTACTGATAGTTGGTGATTCTGATACTTAATACTGGTGAATGGGCGAGTACTAATACTATTTGGTGATACTACTGATACTGGCGAATTCTGATATTAGTGTTATTTTTTTTTATACTAACATGGGTGTTGTAATGATATTAAGGGTGGTGATGTGTTTTTGTGAATGTGGGAGGAACTAACGACACATTTTTTGTTTTTCTTTTTTTATGAGTTCAGCAGAAGTCTATGTGAGTCACAGATGTTACAGGTGTCACAGGAAAAGTTATCAGTGCCATTAGTTTTTCCTTTCCTTTTTTAGTCTTTAGCCATCCCTGACGTAAGTTTTGTTATCATGGGCGAGTTCGAATTTATTTTTCTCTCCAGTTTGTGTGAATTTTTAATATCTCAGTTCGTGACTTGGAGTCATTGTTCAGGAATGAGTTTATGATTTCAGCTGTTTGATGCTGCAGAGAGATTTATGGGAAAATTTTTGCATTTTTGAATGTATATATAATGGCACTACATATTTTTTTCTGGATATTTGTGTTCCAGAAATTGTTGGCCTCTTGCACAATTGTGTTTGTTGCAATTTTGCCAGAGACAGGAAGCTTGGTTAAGTTTCTAGTGGCCTATGCCGTAGTGCATATGGAGAAGTCTTTGCTTAGACACTTTGAATTTGGAGTTCTGTTGTAATGAATTATGGCATACTGTTGTTTTTTTCTAGAATTTCCTGGGCAATTTTATTTGCTGAGTTTTTTGCCCTTTTTCAGCAGTTATATAAACTGAGAGTGTAACATTGAGCTCCTTAGAGAGGCTTCTTGGGGTTATTTTAGTGGAGAATTGGAGATATAATTGGAGATATTATATTTTGGCCATTTGATATTTTTTTTTTTTTTTTAGATATTCCACAGTTTATGCCTATGGTGGTGAGAGCTATGTTTAGTTCAATTATTCTTCAGCCATTTTTGTTGCAAATAGAAACACGTTTGAGAGGAGACATGGGGCAATATTTTTTAGTGTATCGGCTAGATGCTTTGAGTGCATTTTTGGGGGGATTGAGTTTCATTTTTGATTATCCTGCTTGGAGTGTAATAATCTTTTTTGGAGACTTGTTTTATTCCACATGTGATTATTCGTGAGATAGAGGGAATATGGTGATGTGGGGTTATTAACTAAATGGAGGGAAATATTTTTATCAACGGAGTGGTATTATTATTAACATGGTGATATATATGGATGGCACTAATCTTTGGGGGTGACCTTTTTTTTTGTGGTTATGATTTTTGGGGTTGAATTTCTGGGGTTTTACGAGCCAAGAGAGGGGTTTGTGGTTCTTTTGGTTTCGTGACTAATGAAGGCGAGTGGCATTACTGCATTGTGGTTCTATGGAGATGTTGCATTTTTTATATTCACCAGTGAGTTATTTTTGGCGGCATATAATTACTGAATTGTGAGTTTACCGTAGTTTATATCCTGAAAAGGTGATAATTCATTTTATATAATTGAGTAATATCATTTGGGACAGTTATGTCTTTGAGGAAAATTTTGAGTTCATTGGTGATTTTCTGGAGATAATTTTTGTGAAAAGTGCTGATATAATCTCAGTATAGAATTTTTGGAACCTTTTGGAGACTGAGGGTGTCAGTATAGAATTTTTTTTGCAGAAATCATGGTTTTCTGAAGATGCAAGTCTGACTAGAAATTTCTATACTGCAGTTCGAGCACCTGACGTGTCCGCAGTTGGATTTTTTGCTGATAATGCCATGATGAGTCTGGTTGCTGAACTCTTTTCCTCTAGTGTTGATTACTCAGAGTTTTGCACTATTCTGAGAGATGATGCTGATTTTGGCATTTCACAGAGATGCATCTATGTAAAGGGATTGTTTCCGGCTGTGTCCGATATATGAAAAGTTGCGGTGGCAAAATTCCGTAGCATATTGCATTTATGGGGAAAAGTTGGGTTATGTATATTATGTATATATTATGTGCTTTGTAATTGGGAAAGTTCACTTATTGTTGTTATCGTATTTTTAATTTTTTTTTTCTTTTCCTACGGGAGATGTAATTGGGGTTGAGCTTTAAATAGCATTTCTTTCTGGACGGGAGATATGATTTGTCGGGGTGTGTGAATTGCATGAAATGGGCGTTTGACATTATGTCTCATTGAGATTAACTGTATGAGCAGTAGAAAGGTTTTTTGCTGTTATAAAGTTAAAGAGT
>NC_087203.1:73606696-73639196 GCF_015104395.2 Macrobrachium nipponense | reverse complement strand
TGGGTCACAGTTTTGCATATTTCCTATAAAAGAAAAATATGTAGGAACAACAGCACTGGGATAGTTGATATATTCTAAGGCTTAAATTATTTTAAACTTTCAACTGTAAAAGGAATCAGCACATCGGCAATGGGGTATTACGAAATCATTTAGGTTCAGTCTTCATCGACTCGACAAAAGTGATGAAGTTTTCAAAGTAGATTTTATGACGCAAAATCCTTCATGATCTTGTCATTCATATTTTTAGTTTTTAGTTAGGTGGCTAATAAGCTGTAACTGACATATGCTGTAAGGAATGATGCAGTGTTGTGTCTTTGATTTCTTCTGTCAAAAACGAAGAAATAATAACACACGCACTAACGTGTACAATTTACACGCACACACACACACAAACACACACACACACACACACACACATATATATATATATATATATATATATATATATATATATATATATATATATGTGTGTGTGTGTGTGTGTGTGTGTGTGTGTGTGTGTGTGTAATGTATTATTGAAGAAACTTAATACAACTTTTCTAATTACGTCGTAAACGTTTGTTTAGAGCAACATCATCACATCTTGCGAAATGGCAATACTTCTTGTTTTTATTCTAAGTCGACGCTGAATGGCTTCTCAACCTTGAAAATATTATAAATTTGGAAATGCTTCGTTTTCAACAGTAAACTAAACGGCAAAAGTAAATGAAATATTACTTCATTTAACAGGCAAATGGTGGTTATTGTTTATTTTTGACATCTAAGCCATAATACATTCATTGAAAGTAAATGGATGATTTTTTACAGAGATCTAACAGAAGTATATCATTATCCTATTCTACAGGAGCTACGATACTGATGAGAAAACACTAAAAGATATTTATAAATTATAAGAATAAATTTATTTAGAAAACGTACAAGGGCCGGGCAGGTCGGCAAGGTCACCTCGTCGTGATTATGATATTGCGGGTTCGTTTCCCGCTACCGGACACCATGACACGCTTGTAGTGACAAGCGTATCTTAAAACAAAAGAAAAAAAGAACAAAGATTTTGAGAAGTTAAGAGGGCATTGCGGCTATTACAATTTCATATGTATTTGGTAAAAATGACCAGTAGATTCTATGTATGTATATATATATATATATATATATATATATATATATATATGTATATATATATATATATATATAATATATATATTCTATACACACACATATATATATATATATATATATATATATATATATATATATATATATATATATATATATATATATATATATATATATATATATATATATATATATATATATATATATACATAACTTACATCCCATTAGAGTGTGTTCAGCTTTTTTTTTCACGAGTAGTACCATTACCGCGTAGATTCCATTTAGCTGTCCGTTCCAGTGAGCTTTCTCCTCTCCCCACAGACAGAGGGCTAGGATATATATATATATATATATATATATATATATATATATATATATATATATATATATATATATATATATATACTAGTTTTAAGTCTATACCATTTCCTTGAATGTCTTTTCCTAGCCCTATGTGGGAGAGAGGAGAAAGCTCACTGGAACGAACAGCTAAATGGAATGTAAGCGGTAATGGTACTACTCGTGGAAAAAAAAAAAAAAAAAACTGAACACTAATGGGATGAAAGTTATGAGGCTGTGACCTTTAATGGAATAAATATCCTGAAGGGTTTCTGCTCATCATTATATGATGCTGTGATGCTTCTTTTCGTTTACATTGCTGTGGATATTTTTATTTATCCAGTAGCATAAAATCGCTTGAAAAATTTGACTTTTAGTGATACATGTTGAAAATTTATGTTGCGATATTTATGACTGTTACTTTGTTGCTAAGTAATATAAAATTTCATGTATAATGTTGTATCCTAGTTATGAAAGCGACTAAGACTATATATATTATATTATATATATATATATATATATATATATATATATATGATTATATGTATATATATATATATGCTATATATATATATATTTATATAGATATATATATGTCTATATATGTATTTATGATGGATAGTAGAATATATAGATATATTTGTATAGATATAATATATGCATATATATATGTATATATCTATACAAATATATATATATACATATATATATATATATACATTTAGATATCGATAGTTGGAGATTTTCTTAGAAAATGAATAAATAGATAAATACATAAATAAATGAATATACACATAGACGAATTAAACAAAAAATTCAGAGGATTCTTCCCACCTCACTCAAAGATAAACAACTGTGAGCCTGGACATCTCTCTAAAAATTACACCGAGTGATCTTTTTCAACAACTTTCTGAAAAATGTAAAAGGAAAAAAATGATACAAATTAAAATAACATTACCCGTTACCTCTCTGGATCGTGTCTCTGTCCTTCGAAACAGAAAGCATAGGTCATTAAATTGTTGGTCCAAAAATCGTTACACCTGTCGCAAACGATGCAAGCGTTTACTTTGCATTTAAATTTTGTGCCTCTGATACGCGTTGTTTCAGCTTCGTTCTTGGGGCTATACGTAATCTCTCTCTCTCTCTCTCTCTCTCTCTCTCTCTCTCTCTCTCTCTCTCTATTTTTAACGAAAAGATGTAAGTAATTCCTTTGAATGTGAGGTAAATACGAGCAATATGCCCACAAAGAAGAGATTAAGATCTAATAGACTGAAATCCTCCCTCTCGTGAGTAGTCTCATCCATCAAATCCTGGCTTCTTGATATTTTATTTATTAGAACTTGAAATTTAGCCTCCGCTCCATTATTCAAATCTTTATTAATAGACTTGAGGTAAATAATAGTTGCTCGCAAGAATTAAGTCTCTTTATTGCCCAAGACTTCTGTGGAATAAGAAATAGACGAGAATTGTTCACTTAACAATAAATTCTTGAAGCAAGATTTCTCCTGTTTCAATCTCTAAGTTGAAAAACACATTATCTGTTAAAAATTAAAGAAAAAAATAAGATAACCCATTTAGGAAAACTGCAGAAAACCTGCCTTGCCTTTTTCATCTCTGCATGATAGTCAAGTATCTTGAGTTACACAGACAACCTCGTTTGAACCTTACAGGTTTTCTGAATGGGCTTTCGTGTCAAAAACAGACTCCCAGCGACTATAAGAGAGCGGGTGTCCTCCTTCAACGTGAATTATATATGCCTAAAGTTACCAAAACGAAAATGAAAAAGAACAAAAATGCATATACGATGGCACAGCCATAATCACACAATGGGATTACAA
Organism: Macrobrachium nipponense; assembly: GCF_015104395.2. Lineage (NCBI taxonomy): Eukaryota > Metazoa > Arthropoda > Malacostraca > Decapoda > Palaemonidae > Macrobrachium > Macrobrachium nipponense. The sequence goes on along the minus strand of NC_087203.1, from coordinate 73,635,906 downwards.
CGCGGTCTTGCATATATATACACATTGCATACACTTATGCATTCTTTACAGTATTTACAGTGCATAAATACACAGTAACCGTCAGTACACACGTCTTGATGGCCGAGGTAGACTCCTACGATGGCACAACAGTATTTTGTAATGTTGTTGCACCTCGACTTAGGCCAAATTTTCTCTTGTTTTTTTTTTTTTTTTTTTTTTTTTATTATGCTGAAATGTTTTGTTAGACTTGAATTACGTTACATTGAATTATAATGACATTTTTTTTTTAAATTTCCATCCCGGCTTTAGTATAATTCAAGAAAATACGTAAGCACAACTTGTGAGTATAGCTCTCTCTCTCTCTCTCTCTCTCTCTGCAAGGGATGGTAGCATCTCAAATTCCATTACAACTCTGTAGATCTGTACAGTGAATTATGTCCTTAATTTCTATTCGACTGTTGTGGGTTGGAGTCGAAGAGAGAATACAAGTTATTTTATTTTATTTTTATTTTATTTTTTTGCTAAGTTACAAGAATATTAAAAAGAATTGTTGGGTGTTGCTTCCGAGATTATGTAAACCGCAAGCGTAAATCAGTTAGGGAGCCCATACCTCTATCCATACTAAACCCCGGGAGTGGGGAGAGAGTGCCGTTTGTGCACCTCATTTGGAGCACTGTAGGCATTTCTAACGGTTATTTCCAGCATCCCCTTGCCCCGTAGTTGCATCCACTTTCAACATTTTGTTTAAACTTGTTCCCACTTCCTTTCTTCCATCTTGCTGTCCAACCGCTCGCTCCAACTCCCTCTTTTCAGCTTAAGCACTGAATGTGTGAAAGGGCCCCAGTGCTTAGCCTTATAGCCAGATTTTCGTAGATCTATCAGATCCGTCTATGATAAACCGAATAAACACAGTGTTTGATCCACTCGATATTTTTAGTAACCAGGTTATAGCGCATACTTCCACCAGCACTAACTCTATCACTAAGTGTGCGTCGTGATCCACCAGACCCAGTTAGAATTCGGAGTCTGAAAGAAACCTGGCTGGGTGAATGACCACAAATTTCCTCCGTCAGATTTCGTTGCTGCCGGAATATCATTACGAACTTCGTGTAACACATTTACGGTGCGGCCGCGTAGGGTTTCAGTTGCTTTGGGAGGAGTAACGGTGAGGAAATTCTGGTCACCTTAACAGTTCCGAGTTCATCCAAGAAACTAAGTAATTCTCTCTCTCTCTCTCTCTCTCTCTCTCTCTCTCTCTCTCTCTCTCTGCTTTAGGTATTGCAGGAGAAACAGCAGACTGGATCGATGACTGGTTAACAAATAGAAAACAGAGTCGTAATAAACGGCGAAGAATCAGAATGGGCAGATGTGACAAGCAGAGTTCCTCAGGGTTCTGTCATTGGCCCGATCTTGTTTGTTTATTTATATTAGTGACATTGATGTAGGATTAACTAGCAGGATAGCCAGATTTGCAGACGACACCAAACTAGGTGTAAATGCAGCAGGCCCAGAGACAGTAGAAAGTTTAAGAAATGATCTAAAGAAAATAGGACAGTGGTAAAAAAGATGGCAAATGCCTTTTAATGTGGATAAGTGTAAAGTGTTACAAATAGGAACAAACAACCTTCATGCCAACTACATGCTGCTTGGGAATGACATAAATAGTGTAGAATATATAAAGGACCTTGGAGTTACTACCAAGGACTTAAAATCCACAAAACAGTGCATAAAAGCTGAAAATAAGGCACATAAACTAGTGGGATACATAAAGAGGCAGTTCAAATACAGAAATAAGGAAACGGTGCTGCAGCTCTACACATCAATAGTTAGACCTTATCCTGAATATCCAATACAGTTTTGGTCTCCAACACTAAGAAAGGACATAGATAGATTTGAAAGGGTACAAGCAAGAGCCACAAAGTTAATTCCATCCATCAAGCAAATAGGTTACCAAAGACGACTAGAGAGCCTGAACATGTATGGCTTAGAAATACGACGATTGCGAGCACAACTAATAGAAACAGTCAAAATACTGAAAGGCATAACAAAAGTAGACAGTAACCTATTTACGTTAAACGAAAATCAGGCAAGAAATAATGGATGGAAACTAGAGCTGAAGAGATACAACACATCAGGTTGTGGGAACTTCTTTACTTACAAGATATGTGACGCGAGGAATAAACTGCCACAAGTTGTAAACAACAACAGTGTGGAAGAGTTTAAAAGAGAGCTAGACAAAATCATTAGGACACTGTGAATGCACAGTAAAACCTGCTCCTAGAGATAAGTGAGCACACGATGTCTCCTCGGATGGACTAAAAAGTCTTTGAGACAACCTAATCCTTGTAACTCTCTCTCTCTCTCTCTCTCTCTCTCTCTCTCTCTCTCTCTCTCTCTTTTAACACATCCATAAAAATTTGTTTGACCCATATCACAGTTATAGATATTTTGCCGATAAAAAGGTACATTGACACATAAATAAGAAATCCAGCAGTAAAACGTAAAAGAAGCAATAGCAGAAAATAAGATCTTGATGACTGATAAAGAATATTCACAGCATTGAACAACCGAAAAAATTACTGTGATGATCACAGCGAAGGAAAATGGCGGATACAGAACACGACAAGCCACAATGAGAGGTCATAATAAAGTTTCATCACAGTTACATCATTTGTGCCTCAAGTTCATATGGACCTGATGTGGAGAGAGAGAGAGAGAGAGAGAGAGAGAGAGAGAGAGAGACGAGGGGGCGATGAATTGATATTCTCATTTGTCATTACTTTTATATAATTTCACATGCTGATAGATTTAGATTTAGTTTTAGAGGTTCTTTTCAACTTCAGATGGTAATGCCCACAGATGTCCCAAGAATTAAATTCCAAGTGAAGTTTTGTTTTTTTTTCCTAATAAAGACAAAATGGATATGGTAACACGAGCGAAAGGTCAGTGGTGAAGAAAATCTTTTGAATACCAGGAAAAAAGAAATAAAAAAAGCGTACCGTTCTGAAGTTTTTCAATTGAAGTATCTCATGTCATTTTTTTCGTTTTTCTTATGTACACTTCACGTGTCTCTTTCCCGCAGTGTTTGTCTATCTGCGTATATCATTTTATAACGAAAAAGGCATAAAGATAACACTGTTTAACACTGCTCAAAGAAATATATAGTAGATGTGCTGTATTGAAGCCCTACATTTTAATCAATTCGTTCTCTGGGCGTTGAAATTACTACACAATTTCCATTCTAGTTTAATTTACTCAATTGTAAATTTTCGTCCTAGTATTTGCATTGTACAGCTGGATGAAATAATATTAACATAAAGAAATACTACCATACCATATAAATATTTCCCTGCCCCACAAAAATAACACCACCATATGAATACTTCGTTCTGTTCCGTTTACGTGCAAGACCTTTCCGTTCCTTTCTTTTGCCTTTCTTAATGATAACCTCGTGCAGAATTAAGTAAATGGGATTCTGAGCCCCCGCATAGGCAAGCCTTGGGAACATTCCTTTTAAGCATTGTAATAGAAACCCGCAGACAAGATGGGGTTGGGATGTGGTTCAGTGGCGCTTTCTTCTTCTCTCCGCGTCTTAAGCTCCGTACAAACTATGCATCATGATGCTCGCAGTGTTAGATGGATGCGTTGAAAAACGACTTTTTCAACACGAGGGGTCAGAGCCATAAGGACATTATAGATGGCTTTACAGGTTTCGGGGATGATTAGACCGAGGCTCTGTTTTGAAATCCTGGTTGAATACGATCCTCCAGCTGCAAGAACGAGCTCCTGGTGATGTGCTGTCTCGAAAGCTGGTGTCCTGCTTGCAAATATATGGTTAAATTTTTTCTCAACAATTTATAAAATGTAAGGATTGGCATTCTTGTGGGATTTTCAAAGTCTGTGGGATTTTCGACTTGTAGCTCCAAAAACATTTCATTGAAGCTTCCCTTCAGAGGTCGCCGAGAAGGCCATTGCTTACACCACAAGGTTCTACGTTTCTTCCTCAAAAGTTTCTTTTTTGCAGCACACAGCAACTACACCCCACAGTAGAGTCTCCTGGCAAAGTACACCATCGGCAGACATCCTGCCGTTGAAAGCTGAACTGCGAGAACAAGTGAGCAGTGTTGCAGTACAGTTTGGCCGCTATTAATTTTTTTCAACACCACTACTGCATCACGTAGCTGATACATGATGGCATAGTGTATACCATGTCTCTGGTCGCTAAATTTCTTCACGAGGAATCTTACGACCATGTTTGCATGTTAGGTTATCCACAGAAAGGTTGGGAGGAATAGAAGGGTAAAAAAAAAAAAGATTTCTGAATAGGAAGCAAAAGTGGTCATAAAGATCTTACCCAAACAACAGCTGTACCAAATATAGTGGGGTACATGAATGAGAGAGAGAGAGAGAGAGATAAGAGAGAGAGAAGAGAGAGAGACGCAGATTCGGGGAGAGAGAGACACGATAGTGATAGAGAGAGGAGAGAGAGCAGAAGGAGAGAGAGAAGGAGATCAGAGAGAGAGAGAGAGAGAGAGAGAGAGAGAGAGAGAGATGGCGTGTAATTGTGAAAAGCAAAGTGAAGGAAGGTATTTTAGAAAATCATCATCAGGCTGAAGCAGAACTGCAAATGGAAGGAAGGTCCAGATGCTGAAGGAGCGTTAAAATATATTTCTTTAACAAAACTAAGACGAGTGACTTAAATATGAAAGAAAAAAATGCCAAGTTTATAAATGTTATAAGGTTACTGAGATTCCTCAGATGAAGGAGGTTATTACCTGTACGGAAATTAATTTCATAAAACAGAGCCACAATTCCAACAGGGAATATTTAAAAATACATGCGGATATTACCTTGTTACCGCCCCACTATTAACGGAAACAGCTTTAATCAAAATATACATTTATAATATATATATATATATATATATATATATATATATATATATATATATATATATATATATATATATATATATATATATATATGCACGTACGTGCTCGACTACCGATCTCAGGGTCCGGGTTAGATTCCCCGCTCTGCCGACGTGAAATCTGAGGAATTTATTTCTGGTGGTAAAAATTCATTTTTCGATGTGGTTCAGATCCACAATAAGCTGTAGGTCCCGTTGCTAAGCAACCAATTGGTCCCTAGCCACGTAAAAATATCTAATCCTACGGGTCAGCCCTAGGAGAGTAGTTAATCAGCTCAGTGGTCTGGTAAAACTAAGATATGCTTCTGCAAGTGCATTTTACTATATACTACATATTTTTCTAAAAACAACTCTTCTTCTATCAGAACTATCTTTCATGTTTTTTTGTAACGAAAGAAAAATATATAACTTATATCTGGATATTTCAAATATTTTCTTTGATTACTCTAGTCGAGTGTTCAATATCTATTCCTTAGAGAAACGTTCCCTCTAAAATCAGCAATATGGGCTTGATTGCTCCTTCCGCCTTTGTCCATTTGAAATATATTTGAACAGGAGAGTTATCCTTTGGTCCCTTAATAAATAAATCATAAATATCCTATCCGAAAATTCCTGTATCTTCAACTCAAAGTAAAACACTTTTTTCAGGCCTTTTTAGGCTCTTCCATAAACCTTTCCTAACCTCCAACACGTCCCCCCCCAGCCCCCCCCCCCCCCCCACCCCACACACACACACAAACAACAACAACAAAGTAGCTTGTAGGCTGACTCCCCGAGTTAGCGAAAAAAGTTGGGGGTGTCAGGAACCCTCACAGTTTGGTGTGGTGACTCGGGAAATCTGATGTTTTTTTTTTTTCACTTTACGGTACTCATTTAATGTATAAAGTTGTCTTTTGAAAGCCATGCTAGTCATACGTGAACATATTTAATTTTTTCCGTAGAAACTTATATATTTGGAATTAATTAATAAAAGAGGATAAAAGTTTCTCTTAAAAATCCGCTTGTTTAAAAAAAAAAAGGTGATAATGTAATTATAAAAAATGTTAATGCAGGATATAAAACTATATTTCCATTGCTTAGAAATCTTGATAAAATATTCTTGGGGAGATATTTATTATTTTGTTAGGCCCTACAGTCCCTTTTCGTATTTAATTTTCTATTGTGAAAAAAATAAATGAAAATAAATATTATTCACGATGCCCATGAAACGATACATACCGAGGGAAACGTTTGTGTTAATAAGAGTAATTAATACATTACATTAATTTACTGGGTTTTCGTCGCATTTTACACACGTTGTTAAATATTTCAATGGATAATTTGTTTCATTGCAATATATTTCTTATATATTCAAACTGTGGAGGACATCTTTGGCAACGCTATTTCCTGTATAGCTGTAAGATTATACAAACACCATCACTCAGAAATTTTATAAAGCGCCCGTAAAAGGCTGCGAAATTAATCAGCACGCGTTTATTTTTATTTCCATTTCTTTTCTGACCCCTGGTAGAACTCTACGCGCTATTTATCTGAAAAAGCGATTTCATTCGCATATTAATATCTTTACATAGCTCTTGATAATGCGTATTTGTATATTTTCCAATGAATGATTAGCAAATTACCAGCTATTCCGTTTACTAAGGTGTTTTATTGTACATCAAGACTATAAGTGATGAAATATTAGGATTGCGATGTAATCTGCATAACCAGAAATTCCTCCCATTATATTCACTTTAAATACTTGACTTTGTTTTCACAAACACAACTACATTTTACAGGAATTGTATGTGATGATGCTATTATTCTGTCGGTTTTATTTTGCTCAATAATTCTTGAATAAATCTAGGAATAGGCATTACGTTGTTTTGTTTTATCTGATAAGGCGTTTCACCTAACGGAACCCACCATTATCTTAATCGTGTTACGGACTTGATTATCAGGGATGAACCGCTGTGCAGAAATTTTCCCATTATTGTCCGTCGTCCGTTCTTGGAGATTATGGACCTTTCGTTCCAGCATCTCTTCCACCCATCTGATCAGGACTTTCTATGTTATCACTTTGAATATTTGGTAATATGAAAGCCTTTATATATTTTTTTGCCTTTTCTCCACATATTGCTTATTGAAAATTCATATATATATATATATATATATATATATATTATATATATATATATATATATATATAAAAACATGTAAGAATTTCAAAATTCATATTTGTATATATATATATATATATATATATATATATATATATATATATATATATATATATATACACACATATATATTATATATATATATATATATATATATATATATATATATAATACATTTTAAAATTTCAAAATTCATATTTGTATTTATATATATATATATATATATATATATATATATATATATGTATATATTATATATATATATATATCTTATATCTATATATATATATATATATATATACATATATATGAAATGAAGAATGCTGATACGTCAGTACTTTCTTTGAGCCAACAGTTACATTTTATTCCTTCCTCAATAACGTCGTCGAAGCAGTGAAACCTGTTCAGCTTTTATGTCGTACTTGCTGTGAATTTTCCTGTTATTGCATTCCATACTAATTGTTTTTTTTCGTAGATATTTCGATTACAAATTAGATAGAGCGCAAATGACATTCTTTCATATATCGAAAATAAAATTACTGCTATGTTGTTTGCAGACACTTTGCAACATGAAAAAAATCACATAAAATTATGGATCTATTGAGTTCTCAAAAAGAGCAGCCGGATCTCCAAACTCTCGTTGAGCGGATTGCAATGAACAATTCAAGAACTTGAGGTGGATATCTACGTCTAAAATTACAGCGATTCGTTTCATTGTATCTCAGGGGCTGTGTGCGTCTGCAAAATCCGAATCCACGAAGATTTGGGTCTTTATATACATATACCTGCAACGGTCGAACCGAGAGCGACCTGATCGTCCAATCCCTTTTATCTTTTGGGTAGACGGTTTGTGAGCGCGTGGTTCATTAGCTTTAATGTTCATTTTTAAACCAAACGACCTGTTCTATGTTCCTTGGTTTGTTATTTACTTATCTATCTATCTATCTATCTATCTATCTATCTACCTATCTATTCATTTTGCCGTTCTAAAGTGTAACAGAAAGTATGGTTACAAAAAACGAGATAGTAAAATTATTCAGAAAATGAAATGGCAAATTTAAAGGAATGAAATATAGAACAGGGAATAAATGAAAAGTTCTCAATAGCTTACAGTACACATAATCCAACACACTCATGAGACAGATCATCTACGATTGTTAAACACATTACAATAATTCTGATAATGCTTCTTCAACTGATTCAACATGAAAATGCTACCTACTAATACCTTTTATTACTCCACAATTCAGTACATAATTAAGAATGGTTGTATTACGTAATCCGTGAATTCAGAACTTGTAGTCTTTATTAATAATTATGTATCTACAGACTTATAAATGTACTAATACTGCATATATGAGAATATACTGTCTATATTATCTTCTACCATCTTACTCTTCCTTCCTCTCTCTTCCCATCTTTGTCGTCATGTGCATGTGAGGAAAAAGATGGGAAGAGAGAGGAAGGAAGAGTAAGATGGTAGAAGATAATATAGACAGTATATTCTCATATATGCAGTAAATCCATAAGTCTGTAGATATATCATTATTCATAAAGATAACAAGTTCTAAATTCAGGGATTACGTAATACAACCATTGTGATGTAATAAAAGGTATTAGTAGGTAGCATTTGCCCATGTTGTATCAGTTGAAGTAGCATTATCGCAATTGTTGTAATGTGTTTAACAATCGTAGATGATCTGTCTCATGAGTGTGGTGGATTATGTGCACTGAAAGCTATTGAGAACCTTTCATTTATTCCCTTTCCTGTTTTTTATTCCTGTAAATTTGCCATTTCCAGTTCTGCATAAATTTACTATCTTGACCTTTTGTGAGCATACTTTCTGGTAGACATTAGTTTCCTTAGATAAGTTATATAAAATTACGAATCATGGAGACGTCACAACATATCAAACACTTCACCGGTGTCAGTGACATGATATGATGTGTCGATAAATAATTTACAATTCGTCGAACAGTCAGTCCAAGAGTATAAATGGCTTTCCCTTTCATGCGAATTCCCAGTAGCTTGCATACTGTCTACGGTTACTATAACACCAAAAAATCTAACATACGTTATGACAAACACTGATCTGAGTCACTTACCATCTTCATAGTTAAATGATAAGTATTTCAAGTTGCGTAAATCTCTGGATGAAGCCAAGATCACGACCCCGGTCTTTCCATTAAATTTCATGATCCCCTTAACAGCATTGCTGGTCATTCAAATAAATCCTGGTATTTACCTTAAATCCAGATATGTCGCATAAATCCTCATATTTCATAAACCCGAAAATTTCATATAAATCCTGGCACTGAAATTCGGCTAAATATTAATTTCATGGGATTGTCAGATATTGCCATTGAGCAATAATCCAACAAGATTGACTAGGAATATAGCAAAGAAATATCTAGATCTAGATATTTGAAATTGGTTTCAAAGGGAAAATATATTGAAATGGAAATGTTCAAGTAGTTAAATCATTTAGATTTCATTTCAACTTGTTGCGCAAGCGCAAATAATAATCCATCCAGCATATGATATTTGACAATTCATATTGGGAACGGCTGAGATAATACTTCGGTGTAATTATTGGATTAGCGGATTATAGAATACGGGTTTACATTCACACACTCGATTGGATACGCACAAACACATATGTGTATACATATGTATACAAATATTACATACATACATACACACACAAACGTACATACGTACACACATAAACACGCATATATGTATATATATGTATGTAGGTATGTGTATATATATATATATATATATATATATATATATATATGTGTGTGTGTGTGTGTGTGTGTGTGTGTGTGTGTGTAATAGCATACCCGTTTCTCTGCGTGTGTACCGGTGTGTCCTAGCTTTCGGATCATAGCTAGGAAAATATTAATGTACTTCAACTTCAAAAATTCTCTTTGATGCCCTTTCTAGCAGACTTGAAATAAGTAGCAATCACGTTCAGCAAGTATGCAAGACTTTGTTTATGACGTCTATCATTAAATCAAATCATAGGTCAAGCCTTAATGTCAAAACTATAAAGTTTGCAAGATTTTCAAGCCAGTCAGCGTCTAAAATTGACTTTCGGTGATGACTGAATGGAAAATCTGTATTCTTAAATCTGTTTTCGAATTCTTTCCAAATAAAACTCAGTTGGATTCTAAGCTTCCATTCAACCAAATACGACGCTAACAATCATTGAATCAAATTAGTATTGACATTTAGGACGAGGCTGTAACCACAGATGTATATTCATTTATGGTAACCCTTTCAAGATACGATCATAATCAAATTTATCTAACATCACCCATCAGCAGTTTAACGAGCAGAATATCTGGCATTTATTTATTTTTTACCTTCAAACGTTGACGACATCCAGCTTATTTCTACCTAATTAACTTCTCTGTAAATAAATAAAAAGTAAATTCCTGAATATATCTGTATGTAGATGACATCCTCACCAAGAGAGGTTATGCTTCTGAAAATGTGTTGTTATTTCAAAACTTGCAAAGGGAGAATATCAAAAGGTGTTACTGAATGTGCCAAAGAGAAAGAGAGAGAGAGAGATGTGTGAAATGGCAGATGCAACTGCGACTAGGAAAATGTGACGGAAGATATATTTCAGAATATCACCATCAGGTTGAAGACGACACGAAAGTGGATGGAAATTCCAGATGGAGAAGAAGCTCTAGCAACATTAAGACGGGTTTGTTTAATACTAAAGAAGAGTAAAGCCAAGTTTATGTTATAAGATTAAAGGAAGGATTCTATTACAAGTACGGATATTAACCTTGAAGGATAGTCGCAATTTCAACACAGAATATTTAAGAGTACAGGAGGATATTACCTAGGATTCCGTTCCCTTATTAACGGATAAGCTGTTCTTTTTTCAGGTTTATGCATGTGGCAGTCTGCATGCGTCATTTAACATACAGAGGACGGTTTCCTTTTCATAATTTATATAAACCAAATCATTTGACGGTGAGGAATAATGATGGATTTTTTCACTATTTAAATACCAAGCTGAAGCTACCATTGAGCTTGCTCGCAACGTTTTATTGTTTTTCGCCAACAAAAAAAGAAAGAATAACCGTTACATCTGGATATGTCCGATATGATTTACTCTATATGTGTACTATATGAGGTTAGATACTCAATATGCAATATCTTTTTCCGTAGAGGCCCACTGCCTCTTAAACCAGCTCTCTGGCACCTTAAGTAAAAGAAAAAACAGTTATGGGCGTCACAGACCCTCATAGTTTAATAAAAAAAAAAAAAGTGAAATCAGGTGGGGGCGATGGTCGGTAAATTCGATGTTTCTTTTTTTTCTTTGTTATTATTAATTTATTTTTTATTTAGTTCTTATTTAGCTGTTCCGCTGGAATAGTGGTCAGTGTCGTCGTATGCCATTCAAATGTCTCGGGTTCGCGTCTCCCTCAGAGCGATGAAATATCACTGGCTCCGTATCATGAGGTAAATTAACTACGAAGAGTTAATCACAGCATGATAATTATAATCCTGGTTGCTCTAAGCCCATTTTTATACTGCACATAAATCCCACAGAGAAATGAGAAGCTATTCCAAGCTTAGGAATTTCATTTACCTTGAGGGAACTGAAAATGTCTCTCAATATCTTTCAATGTTAGCAAGAAATGAGAATATGTAAAAACATTCTTCACAATATCTAAGCATTAATCCAGACAGTCTTGAATAACAGTACATCGTCAAACTCCGTCGTTTGTCAACTCCCACTTACTATTTCTCGTGGCTTCTTGTGTTTTGTTTGTTTGTTTGTATGGTGGTTTTACGCTGCATGGAACCAGTGGTTATTCAGCAACAGGACCAAACGGCTTTACGTGACTTCCGAACCTCGTCGAGAGTGAACTTCTATCACCAGAAGTACACATCTCTAACACCTCAATGGAATGCCCAAGAAATGAACTCGCAGCCACCGAGATGGCAGGTCAAGATCATACCAATCACGCCACTGAGGGCTCTGTCTTCTTGTGTTAAAAGGAGGACATTTTTTTCACCATATTTTTTGCGATGCCAGCTTATATCTATCACTTAAATGATAATCAGTGAATTATAGCTGTCATTCTTGAGCATGTTGGGACAATGTCACCCTATCTTAACAATACAGAGATCGTGATGCAAGAGGATTAACTCTCTGATTAGCAAGGGATTTTCAAAGTCTCTTGTTACATTGCTATGGTACGCATAAGAACCAGAAAGCAATTATTGAGGATTAAAGCATTTACTGTCACTCCCTCAAGAGATGAGAGTTAATTTTAAAAAATAAGAAAAAGAGATAAGACTGACACTAATCCATGGTTTACATCCACACTAAAAATATGCAAACAGAATCTTATCTACACATAAAAGGCGTTTGCATAGGAATTATCGGCGCATTTCTTCAAGAATTTTTTCTGCTGAAGTTAGGGAAAAAAATCGTCATCTTTTACAACGTGACTAAACCTCACTGCAAATTTTGCTCGTGTCGACTCGGTTTTGTAACACGTGAAAATATGCTTTAAAACCTTATAGTACATGATTACTATATAAATTCCCTTAATTTTTTACTACATAAAAACTCCGCCATTTCTTACATCTTTGTGACTTTCGTTTTTTTTATTAACTATGAAACAAATTTATATTCTCTTTGCTGTTTAGAAAAAATAATGAAAAGTTTTAATATAATTCGGGAAACTCATTATGACTGCTTAATGGCTCAAAAGGCTACGCGTTTTTTTTACATGCCTCGTTTTCATTCTCTCGTGATTTTTCCATGATGTAAATAGCCTGAATACATCAGCGCGATCATTTTATTTTCAAAAAAGAAGGTAATCTCGGTTTTATTTAATCCACTCACGGAATGTCTGCGAAAAATAAAGAGTCTGAGTAAATCTGACCCACAAGCTGTGCATGATTCATTGTACTTCTAGGACGTAATAAGGGAAGGAATAAAATATTATTGTTGGCTCATAGAAAATAATGACGTCACTAACATCCCTCGCTGGACGATTGACCAATGATGAACTTACAATAAATAAAACAATATTAGGAGAAAGAATGAATGGAAATAAATAAAGTTTTCTTATTACAAAACATGAGACGCATTAACCTTGAAACTACTGATTAGATGGTAGGAGATGTGCCAAGACAGAAAGGTCATAACCCCAAAGAATGGAGAAAATTTATTCGATTTTGTGAGACTTAGGCTGCCAAGGCAAGCACTGGGCCACTTTCGGACATTAATTGCTAATGACAGCGAAAGAAAGGTGTTGCGTTCAAGTGGTTACACAGCAAGATAAAGAAACTACAAAAGTCAGGGAGATGGAATGCAGGAATCTAAAGGTGGAAGTGGGAGAAAACCCGACCGCTGCACTAAGAAGTAATAGTAAAAGTTTAGACAACAAGACTGATGAAAGAAATGGGAGTGGAGGTAAAGTAAATGGCTAAAAAATGGTTGCAGCTAGGTGATGTGGAGACGCTGCAAACATCCCTCTAGTAATGCTTACAGTCGATCACGCGAGGTGCACTGACGGCACAACTCCCATACAGGGAAAATAGAGAGCTCACATACGATGAAAGTGTTAATGGTAGGGTAGTTCCTGGACAGAGGCTCATCTTGATTTGATCCTAACACAATTAACGATGTGGGAAAACGCCTCATTGGATGAAACAACGTAAAAGTTGGCTGCTTGATTTATTCGTGAATTACTGAGCAAACTTCATCCGAAAGAAAAAGAGGCGCACCTTATACATATTCCCTCAAATTCGAGTTGGTTTCATCATAACACAGGCAACTATTTCCAAAATGAATTAAAGGGACGGACGTATGACAGTGCAGATTCCATCGCAATCAGTTCTGATGCTCCAACGAAACGACTCGACAAATAGAATAAGTGGTAATCCGTTAATAATTCATTGGAAAATATATTACCCGCCAATTACCAGGAGCAATGCAAAATGATATTAAGATAAATGGCGAAAGGTCAGAAAAAACGCACGATGATTAATTTCAAAGCAATTACTGACGCTATATGTGATCAATTAATCAGATGTTTTCAGTGATGGTGTTTGCATAACCATACAGCTATACAGTGATTATTGTTGCCAATGCAAGGGTATTCTAGTGCTAAAAAGTATAAAATGAAAATAATCATCTATTGAAACATTTATAACGTCTACAAAAATAGAGCGAAACGCCAGAGGAAAATAAAGTAATGTAATTACTCGTAGCAACACACAAATGACCCTCACAGTATTTCATTTCATAAGCATCGTGAAAATTATTTCTCTTTACCCTGATTACTAAAATTAATAACTTTAAAATTATTGTGGATATGACTGTGCAACTTTCAAATTCTGTTGAGCAATTACTAAAGTTTCTTTTGTTTGCCTACAGATGCCACTGTGATCACTGTATCCGCCAGCTAAGTCAATAAAAGTAGAAATGGTGTCATTGCAGGAGAAAGCCCAGTGTGTGTTATGGTACCACGAAACAAAATCACCTGTTGCAGTTCAGCGCAAGTTCAGAATTGAGTATCGACGAGATCCACCAGATGTTGAAAGCATTAAAGACTGGTATAAAAAGTTAACAGAGACTGGAAGTGTTGAACACCCTAAGAGAAGCGGTAGACCCAGTGTGAGTGATACATCCTATGTTGTGCACGACGCCTTCCAGCGGAGTCCAAGAAAATCGGTTTGTCGTGCCTCTTGATTTTTTCTTATGGGGTTATATCAAGGATGAAGTGTGCTGTACACCAGTACCTAATGTTGAGACCTTAAAAGCAAGGATAACAGCAGCTCTAGCAACGGTAACTATGGAGATGCTGGAGAATACCTGGCACTGTTATTGTTATTGTTATTGAAATTGAAGAAAACCTTATACTACCTCTACCTAACATGGTTTGTGTGTAATAATGGTCTGGAATCCGGGAAAGACTTTATGGACACCATATATATACATATATTTATATATATATATATATATATATATATATATATATATATCTATATTATATATATTTATACGTATGCATATATATATTATATCATATATATATATATATATATATATATATATATATATATATATATATATATATATATATATATATATATATATATACACATATCCACAGGTGAAAAATAAGGGACAGGGTGTAGGTCCTCACCGGTTTCGGCTTGAAAATAAAGCCGAAACTAGTCAGGACCTATACCCTGTCTCTTATTTTTCACCTGTGGATATGTGTGATAAACGAATCACGTGCTAAAGGGATTATTAATCATATATACTATATATATATATATATATATATATATATATATATATATATATATTATATATATATATGAATTAATTATCACATCGAACCGTGATTCATTTATATATCATTCGAGCCACAAATGTCCTTTAATATCTAAATTCACTCTACCTCGGAATTGATATATTTTCATATATGTACCGAAGGGGAATTTTTTAGTTGATAATAATTTCGTCCCCACATGGGATCGAACCACCGTCCAAGTGGACGGGAACGAAATCAGGACAGACAGTGACGCAATCAAGTCAGCCAACAGAGACGCTATAAGTTTATATCGATTCTGACCTTACAAATCACCCTTGAACTCGGAGTATTCGTAATTAGAATCGATATGAAACCCCGTCTACGATGTTAGCCAATTCGAGCGTTTGACACACGTAGCCTTGTTATGAATAATTATCACATCGAACCGTGATTCATTTATATATCATTCGAGCTACAAATGTCCTTTAATATCTAAATTCACTCTACCTCGGAATTTATATATTTTCATATATGTACCGAAGGGGACGAAATTATTATCAACTAAAAAATTCCCCTTCGGCACATATATGAAAATATATAATTCCGAGGTAGAGTGAATTTAGATATTAAAGGACATTTGTAGCTCGAATGATATATAAATGAATTACGGTTCGATGTGATAATTATTCATAACAAGACTACGTGTGTCAAACGCTCGAATTGGCTAACATGGTAGACGGGGTTTCATATCGATTCTAATTACGAATACTCCGAGTTCGAGGGTGATTTGTAAGGTGAAAATCGATATAAACTTATAGCGTCTCTGTTGGCTGACTTGATAGCGTCACTGTCTGTCCTGATTTCGTTCCCGTCCACTTGGACGGTGGTTCGATCCCATGGGGGGACGAAATCATTATCAACTAAAAAATTCCCCTTCGGTACATATATGAAAATATATCAATTAATTACATTACATCAAAAGAGTAATATCAACCGTTTACTATTTGAATGTGCATAAATCAAAATTTTACAAGAGAGTAGTTGCTCCTCTGCAAAGGAGAGATGTCGTCGACAAAAATTTGTTAAATGATTAACCTACTTGAACATTTCCGTTTCGGCATTTTTCTCTTTGAACTCAAACTGAAATCTCTAGATCTAGATATTTTGTTGCTATTTGCCAGTCAATCTTTTTGAAATTCTGCGCGCTTGGGATATCTGAAAATCGCGCATGCAAATATGATGCGAAATTGCATTACAGTGAGAAATATTTGGATATATATGAAATATTTGGATTTATGCGAAATATCATGATTTATTTGGATGACAAGGATTCATGTGATGGGCTTTATTAAATTCAGTTGATAGGTCGGAGTCGCAATCTCAGTGATAGAAAATGCTCAAGGCATATTCAAGGCTATGTTCAGCTAAGATGCCCGTCACAAAAAGTTACAGCAATCAACTGAGTGGGATACCCTGGGAACGTCAAAATTAAACAAATACAACACAGACAACAGAAAGAAAACAACCACTCGCTAACGACAGTCATAATGTAGCTAATCATTCAAATAGGTTATTGAGATAAATGGCAATTTATCACAATCTCTGCTCCATCCAGACTGAGGGGAATAGAAATATCTTCCATATAACTATGAAGAGGACAAGTGATTGAGATCAGTGTATGCCATAAACTTTTAAACCTTTGACTTTCAGCGTGTGTTGGAGTTAAGGACTCCTGGTGAACCTAAACACTATATATATAAGCTTAAGGGAATTCTCACCGAGGAGGAAAGAATGCAAAGCACGTAAAAATTCCCTATGAATTATCTAAGGAAAGGAAAGATGAACGATCAATCATACAGATGCTGCATATAGGTCCACCATATACAGGAGCATACACACATACGCGGTTATACACACATGAGAATGTTCATACACAGAGGAAAAAGAGAAGAGAGGAATTAAAAGAGAAAAAAGAAAGAAATTACGAAATTGTAAAGTGTAATATAATATTATAAAGATATATAGCTGTAGATTTTCATTAAAATATACAAATTAAAAGTTTTGGATTCATGGGTTACATAATTAAACCCAATTGCGATTAATCAAATAAGTACTAAATAGAGTAAAATATGGGTAAATATATAATACCTCGGAAACAAATAAGCAGAAAAAGTATTCTTGATTGTACGGTAAACCAAATGAACTCAAACCCAAACTGGGAGACCCATATTCAAAGTCTATGGTACTGAGCTTATGGTACAAAAATTATGATGTAACTCAAGGTATTTGTGGCAGCAGCAGTTTTTGTTGCATCAGGTAAAGTAGCATCACAGTATTACCTTACCTGTATGCATAATAAGAAGAACTGGTCGGATTCGTGAATTAGGTGGATTACACGCTCCGAAAGATCTTGTAAAACTTTCACTTATTACCTTTTCCATTTTTCATCATTAAAATTGTCATTTCTAGTTTTACATTTCAAGTCCTTTATTGCTGTGTCATATTCCGAATTTACATTCTATCACACCGAAACCGGCACCAAAAATACAAACCAAATAGAGAAACTGAAAACGGTTGCTTTGAAAAAAAACAATATCAAAGCTCATGAACTACGCACTCACAAACATGAAAGAAATTGGGCAATTAAGTTAAGACTCAATCTATATTGATCCAGATTTTGCAGACGCACACAACCCTTAAATACAATAAAAGGAATCCTTGCATTTTTTGACACATATAGCGATTTCAGCCTTACATTTATACATAAGTAAGCACAGCAAAACAGATTGAGGGAAGTACGTACTTTTGTCCGAGCATCT
Organism: Macrobrachium nipponense; assembly: GCF_015104395.2. Taxonomy (NCBI): domain Eukaryota; kingdom Metazoa; phylum Arthropoda; class Malacostraca; order Decapoda; family Palaemonidae; genus Macrobrachium; species Macrobrachium nipponense. The sequence goes on along the minus strand of NC_087203.1, from coordinate 73,617,700 downwards.
ATACTTCGTACAATTCATATATACATGCACACACACACACACACGCACGAATATATATAAATATATATATATATATATATTATATATATATATATATATATATATATATATATGTATGTATATATATATATATATATATATATATATATATATATATATATATATATATATATATATATATATATATATATATATAGTATGGACTGGTAAAAATGTTCTGTAACAACAGAATTCCATCTAATAAAAGGAGCCCATAAAAACACCAAAATATAGAGAAAAAGTACTATATTTCAGAGACTGCTGTCTCCCCTCTTCAGGTAGATGAATGAGAAAAGTTTACAGAAAAGGTGGTATTTATACCAAGAGGTCCATCCACAAACAAGCCATTTTAAGTCACCCCCGCTGATAATCTTCCTTTAATCTTCTTAAGGGTTGGTTGAATGAAGACGTTGTCGATCGTGTCCGAAATCCATGCTCCTTTTGAGATGTTCATTACCTGCCTCTCTTTTATTAAGGCCGATTCCATCATTTGACTCTTGTACCGGCAGTTGCTGCTATAAATTACATGTGACAAATTCCAGTTTATTCTATGGTTATGTTCATTTATATGGTTGAAAATAGCCGAGTTTTGTTGTCCATACCTAATTGACCGTTTGTGTTGTATTAATCTCTGGGGAAGGGATTTACCTGTAAATCCGATGTAAGATTGGTCACAGTCCTGGCATGGGATTTCGTATACCCCAGAGTCCTTTGGAGATGTCTTTTGTTGGACGTTAATCAGGGATTTGGCTAAGGTGTTTGGGTAAGTAAATACAAAAGGGTTCGATTTTCCCAGGGGGTTGGTTATTCTCTTAATCGTGTCCAGGTGGGGAATTATTATTTTATTGTTGGGTGTATCTCTGGTCTTGTCTTTAGGGGGTCGGTAGAAAATTACGTTTGCTTTGTGAATTGCTTTCTCAATTATATGGTCAGGGTATTTTAAAGACGAAAGTTGCTTGCGAATGAGATACGTGGATGAGATACGTGGATGATATCCTAACATTTTGGGATAATAGGTGGGGCAATTTCAATGAATTCCTCTCGAAATTAAACACATTAGTGCCCAGCATCAAATTTAAAGTTGAATGGGAAACAGATAACAAAATTCCTTTTCTTGATGTTCTAATAATCAGAGATACGACAGAATACAAATTTACCATATACAGAAAACCAACGTTCTCACTTTCTTATACATTCACTAACTTTAGCTATCATGACGTTACTATCAAGATAGGTGTAGCTAGTAACTTGTTCTTAAGAGCCTTACGAATTTGTTCCCCAGAATTCCTGGAAAAAGAATTTGAACTAATTCGCAAGCAACTTTCGTCTTTAAAATACCCTGACCATATAATTGAGAAAGCAATTCACAAAGCAAATGTAATTTTCTACCGACCCCCTAAAGACAAGACCAGAGATACACCCAACAATAAAATAATAATTCCCCACCTGGACACGATTAAGAGAATAACCACCCTCCCCCTGGGAAAATCGAACCCTTTTGTATTTACTTACCCAAACACCTTAGCCAAATCCCTGATTAACATCCAACAAAAGACATCTCCAAAGGACTCGGGGTATATGAAATCCCATGCCAGGACTGTGACCAATCTTACATCGGATTTACAGGTAAATCCCTTCCCCAGAGATTAATACAACACAAACGGTCAGTTAGGTATGGACAACAGAACTCGGCTATTTTCAACCATATAAATGAACATAACCATAGAATAAACTGGAATTTGTCACATGTAATTTATAGCAGCAACTGCCTGGTACAAGAGTCAAATGATGGAATCGGCCTTAATAAAAGAGAGGCAGGTAATGAACAATCTCAAAAGGAGCATGGATTTCGGACACGATCGACAACGTCTTCATTCAACCAACCCTTAAGAAGATTAAAGGAAGATTATCAGCGGGAGTGACTTAAAATGGCTTGTTTGTGGATGGACCTCTTGGTATTAAATACCACCTTTTCTGTAAACTTTTCTCATTCATCTACCTGAAGAGGGAGACAGCAGTCTCTGAAATATAGTACTTTTTTCTCTATATTTTGGTGTTTTTATGGGCTCCTTTTATTAGATATATATATATATATATATATATATATATATAACAAAGCATTTGGTATGGATTTCTATAATTTCCTTGTGGTATTCGCTTATATAAAGAAATCACGTATATCTACTGTAATTTTTAAGCACACACACAAACACAACACACACACTATATATATATATATATATATATATATATATATATATATATATATATATATAATATATATATATATATATATACACACAACAATAAAATTAAAATAAACCCAACAATAAAATAAAAATTCCACACCTGGACACGATTAAGAAGGTGACTCAGACTCTCGGAAAATCTAACCCTTTTGCATTTACTTACCCAAACACCTTAGCCAAATCCCTGATTAACGTCCAACAAAAGACATTTCCCAAGGACACTGGGGTTTACCAAATCCCATGCCAGGAATGTGACCAATCTTACATCGGATTTACAGGTAAATCACTTCCCCAGAGATTAATGCAACACAAACGGTCAGTTAGGTATGGACAACAGAACTCAGCTATTTTCAACCATATAAATGAACATAACCATAGAATAAACTGGAATTTGTCATGTGTAATTTATAGCAGCAACTGCCTGTACAAGAGTCAAATGATGGAATCGGCCTTAATAAAAGAGAGACAGGTAATGAACATCTCAAAAGGAGCATGGATTTCAGATACGATCGACAAGGTTTTCATTCAACCAACGCTTAAGAAGATTAAAGGAAGATTATCAGTGGGGGTGACCTAAATTGGCTTGCCTGTGGATGGACCTCTTGGTATAAATACCACCTTTTCTGTAAACTTTTCTCATTCATCTACCTGAAGAGGGAGACAGCAGTCTCTGAAATATAGTACTATTCTCTCTATATTTTGGTGTTTTTATGGGCTCCTTTTATTAGATGGAATTCTGTTGTAACAGAACATTTTTACCAGTCATATATATATATATATATATATATATATATATATATATATATATATATATATATATATATATATATATATATATATCTTAAAGGAGTTTTTAGGACCAAATGATACTCGTTTATACAAAATGAAACATACTGCTAACAGGCAACTACACCTACCTCGTTCGCTGCAGATCATTCTGGAAAGTTAGCTGAAAATGGAAGCTAGGTAAATGAATTCCCGTAGTTACGAAAAATATACTTTTTATTTCCCAAATTAGCTAACATTGAAATGGAATAAAATCAATTAATAAAAATGGAATAAAAGGAATCAACTCTGACCCCAAAAAAACCTGTTAAACTATCGTTTCCTCTCCAAATCATATTTAAGTAAGCACCCCCACTTATTCTCATTATGTCCGACTAACCATAACATTTTAATAAGTCAATAAAAGTCTTAGAGAATCCATTTTTCTATATGGTGGCTGTGAACCCATCTGAAATAAAGAGACCCCAATTATTACACCACTTTACCCATGAAAGTTAATAAAAAAGAATGTGTACTGCACCACACTTCTCTTTCTCCAGACCCAATAATTATCACTTCAAAGGTTAACTTTTTCAAAGTTCTTTCTTACGCTACCTTATTCGATGGGTCTGCAACACCTCGCAACACCTCACAACACCTCTTTCAGGCGTGTTACACACTCTGTCACAAGTAATCAGTGAATTCTCCCTCTTAGCACTCATTCCCCATAACAAAAGTCATATACCATTCGTTACGAGCACACACACAGACCTGCCCTGTGTTGCACCTAGCAAACAGGGTTGCTTCATGTCCAAAGCATGTGATCTTCGAGGCATCATCGACCTCAAAGTGCATTGGTCATCTTTCCTGGCTGTTTTTCATTTCAGAATGTTCAAGGAATCCAGCGCTTGTCTCTAACCGGAAAGAGCTGAGATTAACAATTCATTACCGTGCCTTTTAAGATGGCTCAGCCACCTATGTCTTTTGTGCACTCCTGTCGCACAACACATCGGCAACTGGTATATACTAGTTAATAATGTTTGCAAGATAGCCCCTATAACACATATTTTGTCTATCAGTATAGATACCATATCTGCAATCACTGGAACTGTGTAGCGTTCACCGAAGAAGAATTCATCCTGGTCATTATCCTATAGCAGCAGAACCGTAACCATCTCCAATGTAGGCGGAACTTGAACCATCTTGTGGTTTCCGTGTAAGTGTTTCACAAACACTTTTGTCGACTAATTGTAGATCCTGGCTGAGTGCGTGAACCATCCCGAAACACCTTAGCATGCGCCATTATTAAGCATCTGCGACCTCCGTAGGTGTATCCTAACACCCTCATTGTCAACTTGAAATATCCCGTAACCCCTATGCAAGTGCTTGTCGCACCCTCCTCGTAGAAGATTGTAGACTCCTGATTTGTCCCAGAATGTATCCTGAGACGATCCACCAATGACATCTTGTCCATTGCAAAGGCGATCCGTATCATCACCGCTCGTGTGTAGATCTGACCTCTGGTGTTGTAGATCCAAGCTGTTTCTGTCATCACCCTCGCATGAAGTTGGGAATTCTCTAAAGTCATCGTGTGTCCGTATTTCAAAAGTCTTCATGATCATAGAATAACTAAAGTCTTGCCTTAACACACGAATCTGTCATCAACTAATATACCCAATCTCACAGTCAATTATTAAAAATTCGTTACTAAAACAAAATATGATCTTTACCCACTGAATCCTCATAAGTAATCCTATAGCTGACAAATATACCATCAAAAACCCCCATAATGCCTATACAGCAAAACCCCTGTAATGTTTATACAATTAAGCTCCATCAGATATAATGCCAACTATCCCTTCTATCTTGCACATATGCCCAGATAAATTCTATTTCCTTTCTATAATAGAAATGCTATGTAAAGCTTAATCCTGATTAAAAATTTCCCTTGTAGTAGAAAAAAATATAATTCAACCTTTCCCTTTACAAAATAATATAAGGAGAAAAAAATGTATATATATAATCCAGCGTTTTCCCATATAAAACGCAGTATGTATCATTACATTGACCGAATTGACCCCTTACATTCTTCCCCAAGGAATGTCGTCATCGACATTTCCGAAAACGGTGCAAACCTCCGAGTAATCAACTCCAAAAGAAAAAAACCAGCAATCGGTCTCATCACAGCATTGACAGCATTAAACCACCTGTGTATACCTCATGTGCTCAAATCGCACTATGGACTTGTCTAGTCAGACCTTCAACCTCAGAAATCATCATTCCTTCAAATGGCCCAAAAATCTTTACTGATACTATAGAACCATATTCTCAAAAATTATCCCTAGGACATCCTCGAAAACATAACTCATCCATGATATTGCCACATATATGTAAAACCACATAACCACCTAGTCGGGATATAAACAACAGAAAACCACAATTCAACAATTATACATCACCAAATATAACCACTGGTGAATATAAAATTACAACACCTTCATAGGGACCCATAAAACCACAATGCAGTAGTGCCATCCCCAAGAGCCATAGCACCAAAAGAACCATAATACCCACCTCTTTGGCTCGTAAAACCACAAATCATCACCAAAAATTATAACCACAAAAGATCCTCCACCAAAGATTATAGCCACAAAAAAAATTCACTACCAAAATAACCACAAAAAATTCAGCCTCAAAAATTATAGCCACAAAATATTCAGCTCCAATAAACCCATACCACCAGGGATCACCACACGGACCTGTTATAATATTTCTCAGCTTAACACAAATTTGCCATACTTTCCACCCCATGTTTCCTCGTGAAATAATTACCTCTGGTTTTTACGTCAAGGTGCCGCAGTTTGCACATAATAAGAAAAATAGTAGAAGAAATGAAAGAGAAAAAACCTTACATTAAACTGACTAATCACATTTCACCATCAATTTGTGAAACCAGAAAAAAATGCAACTGAGTGATATTATATTAGTTACCACAACCAACTCTTTTCAGTTTTGATATATGAGTTAATTTCGACCGACCTGTTTTTTCATCTAAGACTATAAATTTGTTTCCTGTCTTTTCCTCAACGACTCTAAAAGGACCTTCAAATTTCGGACCCAATTTGTAATTTAGTTCATTCTCACATTGACTTTTAGAAATACCTTGTCTCCAACACTGATTTTAACATCAGATGTTCTACCATTACTTCTTTCTACCGTTTCTCGGGTCATGGCCTCGTGATTACGGCTGAGACAAGCATGTCCCTCTTTCGCTGTGAAATTTAATGCTTCAATTGTATCTTCTCCATGATGAGGTATAATTAACAGATCAAATGTGCCTCGTGCTTGGCAACCAAACAATGCTTCAAATGGAGACATTTTAATGGAATCACTAACCATAGTAATGTTATTCCTGACAACATCTATATATCTATCCCAGTTTTTATCATTACCACCTACAGTCTTCCTGAGAGCTTCGAGCACTTTCCTGTTTACTCATTCACATAATCCATTTGCTTCAGGTCTGTATGGAATAATTGTTACTCTCTGTATCCCCATCACTTCCGCCAAATATTCTAAAGTTTTGTTTACAAATTCTCGGCCATTGTCGGTCAATAAAACCTTGGGTGAGCCATATCTGCAAATGATACCATTGAAAAATGCTATAGCTACTTCTTCAGCTGTTTTATGCCAAAGTGGAAAAATTTTTAATATCCTCGTAAGTTCATCTATTATCACTAACAGGTACTTATTTGCATATCTAGATTCACAAAAATTTCCTAGGATATCTATATGTATTCTCTGAAAAGGTCTACTTGGTATCGGATTTGACCCTAAATTGCAGGAAGTTATCCTTGCAGGTTTGCAAGCACTGCATACTGTACAGTTTTTCACAAAATTTTCCACATCTTTCCCCATATTTTTCCAAATATATTTAGCACGCACCTCATTATACATTTTTTCTATCGGCAAGTGAGGACTACCGAACCTGCAATGTACTATATCCAAAACCACTGAAATCAGGAGTTTTGGAATTACGATCTGTCGTGTCTCCTTTGCTTTCACTAGTTCTTAATTTATATTTAATTTTCCTGACCAACAGATTACCTTCTAATTCTAAGCCCAAAAAAGGTAACTTATAACGTTTCCTGACTAATTCCCCTCTAAGAAACGCTTTTGCGTCTGCCAAAATTTCATCTTCATCCTGCCTTTGCCCTATGAGACCCATAACCCATTGTATTGAATCACTAGTAACTAGCGCAACTTGAAATCTTTCCGTGTCATAAAGAAAACTTCTACTTAGGGCATCCGCAACTACATTTAATTTGCCTTCTATATATTTGAGCTTGGCATCGAAGTCCCTGATAGTTAAAAACCATCGAGCTCTTTTAGGCGACAAATTGGGCTTATTAAAAAGATCCAATAATGGCTTGTGGTCTGTAAAGACTTCTACTTTATTCCCCATCAGTAATTTTAAAATGAACTAAACTTGTTACTATTGCAGTGGCTTCTTTATTTATGGTAGCCATTAATCTTTCATTGCTGCCCTTTGTCCTAAACTTCCTGCTATAAAATGCTATGGGATTGAATTTCCCATCAAACTTTTACATAAGACAAGCACCTATACCCTCCTGAATGGCACCAGTCACTAATGTAAATGGTTTGCTGAAATCTGGGAATTTCAGAACTGGAGGACGTACATGACTGACTGACATACATGAGAAACTGAGAGGACAAGGAAGGGTCGTATAAGTGACAGATAGGGATTATAAGGAGATTAGTACCTACAATCCAACACACCTGGAGAATTAGTAACACCTTCCCAAACAAACATAAATATGGGTGCAATTTAAGAGCATTACGAAAAGATTAAGTCCAAATGCGGAGACACAGGGACAAGACAATTAAAGGATAAAACAGGGTGGCAACAGACCACATTCAATCTTTTGGTAAACAAAAACTTATTCACAAAATATATTAAGCATACATATATAAAGAAAATAGCTATAAGGCTACTAATTTGTATTTAAGTCTGTGATTGTATCTTTGAGGTCATTCTTAACCATGTTATAAATACAAGGGTCTAAATGAAACAGGACATGACTAGTATTAAAAGTACAATGGGAATTTAGTTGTATAACGGCAGATTCTAAAAGATTTCGTGATAAGACATCTTTTCATCTTTCAATTACTGAACTACCAATCCACATGAAAACACAGGCAGAAATGCCTCAATAAAGGCGAAAACGTTTTATATGGATTTCTATAATTTTTTCCTTGTGGTATTTGCTTATATAAAGAAATCACGTATATCTACTGTAATTTAAGTGCACACACATACATACACAAACACACACACACACACACACGTATATATATATATATATATATAATATATATATATATATATATATTATATATATATAGAATATATATACATATATATATATCTATATATATATATATATAATATATATCAAAATATAATATATATATATTATATATATATACATGTTCATATTTCAAAAATCGAGCAATAAATAACCTTTTAATCTCCAATTTAGTTTAGTTCACCTTAGAAATAATTTACTCCCGAACGGAATTACATGAGATAACCCCTCCTACCACTAACCAAATTACGAGCAGGAAACCTTTCGTTTTTGTGGAAGGAACTAAGGCCACAACCACCAGACCAACGAGAGATGCAAGTTGATATCGACTCTGCTTTCCAAATTCTTGTCGATTCCGAATTCGGTGCTCTGAATCCAAATCAACCCTTCCCCACCATGATCCTTGAGAGTAATAGGTTTGTAACACTTTGCTATGTATAATAGGTTGTCTATTTTGCTCGTGCCATTTTATACGTTCAAGTATTAAATCACTACAACCATTAACAGCGAATTTATTTCACCCTGGAAATATATATATATATATATATATATATATATATATATATATATATATATATATATATATATAGATAGATAGATAGATAGATCGATATATATAGCGAGAGAGAGAGAGAGAGAGAGAGAGAGATACCAAATACAGTTGGGAGAAGCAGTATGTCAGAAGGTATATCCGTGGACACAATTCTTTTGTTATGTATCTGGGTGGGTCCGTAAGAATGCTTATTTTACTAAATGCTGAAGTTTTTTAAATAGAAAAACTTGCGTCGTTATACATAGAGCTGTTTTCTGCTCATAAATCTCTCTTAAACCGGACCATTTAACGCAGAAAGATCGAGTTTCCACGATTTATAAATAAAATATTATTATAGCCACCATTAAGTTTGCTAGCAATGTTTGTCATATATCTGAGTAGCTTATGCAAATTTTTCGTCTATAATATAAGGGAATAGAATATAAATATGCCCTTTATTTTCTTGGCGTACTCTAGTTGAGTGAGGATACTGAATATGCAATAATATCTTTCCCGTAAAGACCCGTTCCCACTTAAACCAATAATATCGGGCTTGATAGCTCCTTGTCCATCTGAAATATATTGAAGGAGAGTCTCCCTCTGACCCCTTAACTACAAAAGTTGGGGTGTCAGGGGACCACACAGTTTAATAAAAAATACAGAGAAGTTGGGTGTGGTTCTGGTTGATATATATATATATATATATATATATATATATATATATATATATATATATATAGATATATATATATATATATATATATATATATATATATATATATATATATATATATATATATATATATATATATATATATATATATATATATATATCTATATATATATATATATATATATATATATATATATATGTATATATATATATATATATATATATATATATATATATATATATATATATATATATATGTATGTATGTATATGTATACATACATACATAGATATATATGTGTATATATAGTATATATATAGGGTGTTTCGAAATTCGAGCCCCCCCCTACAGCATAAACTAATATTGATATGGACAAAAACAAAAGTAATTCAGAACAGGTATTTATTTCAGTTTCTCTCTGATTATTTGATATTTTGTGTGGCCTCCATCTGCCTGTACCACAACCTGCATTCTTGAAGGGTATGATTGCAACAAATCATTTCCCTGAGCACTTCGGTCACCTCTCTTTGCAGGTCATCGAAGCTAAGTATACCATCGTAGTTCACTGTGCACACTTCAACACGATCCTTTAAGATGCTACCAATGTTTTCACACACACATTAAGGTCTGGGGAGCTACCTGGAATTCACTTGACGAGAAGAAATCGATACCACTGTTTCGAAGCAGCTCCTGTGTCTGAAGAGCTTTGAAACATGGTACCTTATCATGCAAAAATGTGAATTCTTCAACAGATAACACATTTTCAGGATCTTTGAGGAAAGGAAATACTCCACCAGTAAGCACAGTTTCTCTGAAGTATTCACCACTCTATGACTGTCCTTTTTCTTTGATGATCCACATTAACCGTTTAGCTGTGAAACAGAAAAATTCCCAAACATTCAGGAAATTTCACAACTTGGCGATAGCGCACGTCATCGCTGATATCATCCAACTTTGCAGCCCAAATGATGTCATTTTTATGATTTGGCTTCCTGACTGTGTAAACGAAGAATTCATTTGAGCGGCAACATGGAAAAAGTCAGTTTCATCCCAATCTTTAAGAAATGAACCACAAAACCACGCACAGTCTTCTCTCTGTTGCTGAGTGATGTTGGGCTTGCTGATAACATGAAATGGATTGATACCAGATTTTTTTCAACTACGATATACAGCAATATAACTTCTCTTCTTTCCCCTTTTTGTTTTTAGTTCAAGCGCCAATTTATGTAACGACTTTCTTGGTCTACCCACTGCCTCAGCTATGATGTCATTTGACTCATGAGGAAGGGCTTTAGGCCTTCCAAGATTCTCTCTCTTTTCGTGATGACAGTCATATGGATTTTTATTCTAGTTTCT
>NC_087203.1:73566696-73601696 GCF_015104395.2 Macrobrachium nipponense | reverse complement strand
ATTTTTACAACCATTTCCGAAAAATATATTCGCTGAAAAGTATCTGTGAAAGATAATTCACTCTTCGGTAATTTGCCTTAGGTTCGCAAGGATTTTTTGCTCCTAGAGTCTCGACCCCCAGTCAAAAATAAAAGCTAGCATTTACTACTCAATCATTTCTGGAATGAGTCAAATTTGTGAAAGAAAATTCCATTTAAGGAACATCTCATGACGAGTGAAACAAAATAGAATGAAAGCAAAACGCAATAAAAGTCGACTCTTCTTTCCTCCTTACTTCGATACGATGGCGTGAAAATATTTTGATTTTTGATAATTGTTTGATAGAATATTCTATCGATTTCTTTTAACTGTGAACGAACTGATACCGAGAATTTATTATGACATTTAATGAGGAATGATTATTAAGGGTCTTATACAACGCATGAAAGTAAATGCTGCAAATTACTCGGCTCTTAAGATGACTGATTTCTTCAGGTATCGCAAAAAATGGAAAATTTAGAAATTAATCGTTACCAAACCATGTGGATCCCGTGATTATCATTATCATGATAATGAAAGGACTATTTGCTGAATAATTTGCAACATTTACTTTCAAGCGTTGTATAAGACCCCTAATAATCATTTTTCATCTTCTCTCTCCTTGACATTAAGCAGCATGTACATAATAGTTACTGAAACCAATATCATGAAACATATGAGTAATCATATTAATGAGTCAGCTAATGGGATGGCAAATATTCTTTGTAAATTATTCAGTATGCATAAAGACTGTTCTTGAAATGTTCTTAAAGAATTCTCATATTCTTTTGAAAATACTTCTATATTTTCTATATAGAATCTTTCGCATTCTTTAAAGATTCATGTTTTGCTTGACAATGGCACGGAATGGAGAATTCAGACCTCGAATATCTGTGATTTTCATATACATTTAGAGTAGCGAGACTACATTTTTCGATGAATGCATTTGGAATACCGTTGAGTAGATTAGCCACATTGGAGGTGGGAACTGCACTCCTCTTACGATGTGTTTTTAGGCCTTTGTACTCTCGTAAACATATGCCATAGGAGTCGGATCCTGAAAGGTCCAAGTTCGTAACAAATGATTGCTGAATAACCAATCATTTCCACTCGAAAACGTTCCGTCTACGTTGAGAAAACACAAACGTTTTCATTCCCAAAACATCGTACATTTCCAGTAAAAAAAAAAAAAAAAAAAAAAAAAAAAAAAAAAAAAGCCGAAGATTCTGTACAGCGTATAAAGCTGTATAAAACCATCAACTATGACTGACCAGCAACTCTTCAGACTCCACTTCTTCACCACATGCAGTAGAGTGAGGGTGCGTCCCATGGCTCCGGAAAACGCTGCCAGGTTGTCGATCCATAACGATCTTTAACCTTAAATAGATTTTAAAACTACTGAGGCTAGAGGGTTGCAATTTGGAATGTTTGATTATTGGAGGATGGATGATCAAAATACTGATTTGCAGCCCTCCAGAATCAGTACTTTTGAGATCTGAGGGCGGGCGGACAGGAGGACGGACGGACAAACAAAGCCGGTACAATAGTTATCTTTTATAGAAAACTAAAAAATATCAATTTTCATATAATAAATAGTGAGCACATCGCCTTCTGCTATCAGCAATCGTTATAACTGCTTCTTCGTTTCTATTCTTCCCAAAACCCTAATGTAAAAAAATTTCCAACGCAACTGGGTCGATAAATAACTGAATGAAAAACGCTTAATTACTTTCACGACTGAACGGGGCGCTATTTGCTGCTGATATGATCTTCATTTGATATATGCTTGGCAACAATACGATTTGCTAAAATCTTCCTAAACTAAAATAATACAAAAGCGTTGTTTAGTTGTATTTCGTAAATGAATATAATAGGAGGGATTTTGTTTACTAGACTACCCCTAAAATGGTTCAGTCGTGAGAAATTTAGAAAACAGTGATTACAGGAGAGAGAGAGAGAGAGAGAGAGAGAGAGAGAGAGAGAGAGAGAGAGAGAGAGAGAGAGAGCTTGATTCTTTATCAGAAAATGCATTCAAAATTTACATTTCGAAATTGATACCTTTCCATTTCATTTCTCTTTTTAATATGTCTGTAATTATAAAGCCCCATTTTACGAAGTATAATACGCTTTCATATGCTAGTGTTTAACATTACTTAAAATGAATGTACTTGGCTCCTGGTTTGCATAAAGTAGCCTAAATTTTTAAGTGAAGAGGTTTTCCACATTTCTGCATTTTCGAAACAGATACTAAAGTGTAAGTAAGATAAAGTTAGAACTGAAAAAGAGTATGACTTATTGATCGAGTAACATTGAACGATAATTGTGGATTTCTATTTCTTACATTCAGTAAGATGTAGAGTCATAACTTCTCAGTTATGCAGGGATTGTTAAGAACGTGTTGGAAAAATTTCGATGATCATTTTCTTCCTAATTAGAATTGTTTTGGGGAGTTATGGTTGTCTAGGTCTGTTCCATTCTTTAAAAAATGGGGAATAAAGTAGGAAATGTATCCTGGAAAAATTGCGTCTTTTCAACAACACATCGAAAGAATTTAACACCAGTTACAAAGTCTAAAAGTACAAATATTATCCTGTGACTTAGGTAGACAATTGCTGCTATTGGTCTTAGGCTGTGTGGCTGTATAATAAAGAATTGAAATCTAACCTGACAACTAAGAGTCTGGTAAGTCCAGTGATTTAAAGCTTGGCTATTGATTTGCTGTTTATTTCAAGGCAACAGTCATTCCTCTTTGAGACGTTTCCGCATATTTTATGAGATTTCTTGTGTGCCTACAATGGAATAGGGAGGATATCGATTATATGACATTTCAGAGTATACAATGGTATTTAGGAGTAATATTAAAGTAGTTCGAGCATTTGGTTGTCACAGAATATATAACATATACATACATACATACATATATATATAATATATATATATATATATATATATATATATATATGTGTGTGTGTGTGTGTGTGTGTGTGTGTGCGTGTGTGTGTATGTGTGTGTGTGTCAGTGTTTGTGTATGTGTGCTCGTGCGTGTATGTGGGTGTGTGGGTGGTTACATGTGCATGCTTATGTGCATCTATCCGCAATAATAACAGCAATAAAGAAAATTCAACATTCATTTATAACTCTCGGGACACTTCCAGTGTTCTAACGGGAAATGATTAAAAAAATTTTTTTTTTAAATCCTCACATATCTACATAAGGCTCTAAAAATCATGCATGGTTAAAGAAATGAAATCGATAAACGTATTTATAGCTTTATCTGTTATTATAAATTCTACTATATCTCTTTTGTATTTGCTCTAGTTCTAAATCGTTCTCCATAAAAGCAAATAACAATAGACTGTTGAATATTTCAGTCTGAATCTGCAGAGGCCAAAAACGGAATTTACTGACATGTCAAAACAGGCCTAAACGTAACATGTTAAATTGCCCACCCACTAAATTAATTTCGCCCAAAAGGTCTGTAGGTGATTTAATATAACTAAGGCATTACTTCTTGAAAATGCCAGAATTTGTCAAACTATTTGTTGTTGTAACTAAAAATACAAATAAAATATTCACTAAAATATGAAATAAAACGTGTTTATTAAATAATAATTGCATTATGTATGAGCAATTATTGATAGATTAAACATAGAGCTAAAGAAATAAGTGTACATTATACACGTATGATATTTTATACGTGATGACTAAGTAAAAAAAAATAAAAAAAAAAAAAAAGGAAAAGCCCAGTGCCCACCCACTAACATATTCTTAGGTTTAGCCCTTTTTCAAAGCAACAATAACTTCGCCAAATAAATGAGTGAAAAGAGTGTAAAGGCTTTAAGGAATGTAGACCTTCAAACTCTTGTTTAGGAAAGTAAATCCAAAGGTTCACGTAAATGGATACAAACGCAAAAACTCGTACTCAAGATTTAAGAACCCATCATTTATACAAGTGTCTGACAAAGTGAGGAATCTCTAATGATAAAGTTATATGTGATATGATTGTAATAAAACTTTACGTTTCTTGGAAGTCTGACCAACACAAAAGACATTGTAGGTTTAGCTATTCTGTTTTCTTCCTGTCAGTGAATATATCAAAGCCTTTTGTTCAGTATTCTTGAGAGTGCGAAAGCGTATGTGAATACACATGTAAATAATTTATACGGGAATGTTTTACTTATTTAAACGGAATTGGTGATGATAAAAGTATAAAGGAAATGTTCTGTTTTCCAGAAACTGCAGTAAAATAGCAATGGTGATAAAGTCCAAAGTACAATGTCACCATTTAAAATTGATATGAGTTGATACAAGCGAATTTACTATATATATATATATATGATATATATATATGATATATATATATATATATATATATATATATATATATATATATATTGCATGACGCTGTATCTGTGTCTAAGTAATTTACTGGTGATAAAGGAGATACAAATTCGACATGAGAAAGAGCATATTTTAAAACAAGTACAAAACTCAGAAATGGATTTAAATAGCAAAAAAAAAAAAAAAAAAAAAAGGGAAAGGAAGTGCAACGAAAAACAGATTTTCCCCACATTTCTCGTTTGGCAGGTAAATGAATATGAAGAAGGAAGCCATTCTTCACCGCGAACCTTCACTTTGTTCTGGTCAAATGCTTTATCACATGCCAAAAAATAGTGTGACCCGCCATGAAACTCCGGCCGGTTCAAGTATCATTAAGCTTATTTGCTTCATCATTCATAGCAGTGCCTTTCCATTTACTGAGGATAATTCCCATGTAATTTACATTTTCGAATTTGGTATATTTATGGTCGTTTTACTACTCGAACCTTTCACATACATTGCATATTGTTTTTGCTAAGATTTTCTGTAAACCATTTTGGCTGTATAAACAGTTAAAAAAAGTATACATCTTGAAGGGACACGGAAACGAACGGTTTGAGAGAGAGAGAGAGAGAGAGAGAGATTGATATATATGTATGTATGTATGTATGTATGTATGTATGTATGTATGTATGTATCCGGAGTTTTGAACTTACTGATAAGTGAGAGAGAGGGAAGTGTCTCATTCGTGATAACTGCTTGGTTATTACCGAAGAGAGAGAGAGAGAGAGAGAGAGAGAGAGAGAGAGAGAGAGAGAGAGTTTTATATATATTCGGAGTTTTGAACTGAACTGATTAGTGAGAGAAAGAGAGGTGTTTCATTCGTGATAACTGCTTGGTTATTATCACAGAGAGAGAGAGAGAGAGAGAGAGAGAGAGAGAGAATGGGGATGAAGGAATAAAAGTTAGAACGATCAAAAATAAGGAAAATCCGTGGCTTTGGAGCTTACAGAAAAGAAAATATCAAAGGGAAGGAGAGAATCAGTTGCACAAGGAACAGAAATGAAATGCGAGAGAACAGTGAAAAAAAGAAGATTAAGAAAAAGAAAAAACACATACGCAAAAAGAGTTAAAAGAATGGGAAGAAAGATGGATTAGAGAAGAATAAAGAAGTGGAGATTTAGTCCGTTATATTTCCCTGTATCAACAAAAGCTAAACTAAGGATTAAATTTATTCTATCAAGTGCTAAAATCCCACAGGTTCGGTTTTTGTTTATTATTGTTATCACAAAATCGCATGGCGTAAGTGACTGTCTTTGTTGCAACGAATTAATTCAGAATTAAACCACGCATTTTAAATTCTCAATTACTGCTGATGTGGGGATGCACAGAATTTGATGTGATCGAAACGATTTAGCTGTTATTTCATGTCTACGAATGATTTTATATTTCATCACAGTTCCTTGCAGCCTACAGTACGCATAATTGATCACAATTAACTTGCAGATTGATATTTATTCGCATGACAACAACAAGACAATTAAATTTCGGATGAATGATTCAAGTTTTTTTTATTTATTATTATGCTAAACGATGAATGGGAAATGAGTGAAGATGCTTGAACTGCCCTTTAAGAATGAGTGTTGTTAAAGCGCAATTATGCCTAAACTTTTACAAGAAAACAGAAAATATGAAGTAAAAACAAAGGAATGTAATCTTGTTCCGCCTCAGACCACTGTCGTGAAAATGTCAAAACTCCGTCGTGGAGACAGTAACTGCTACTCGCCTCGTAAAACTGAAAACCTGGATAAACGTACCGATAGTACAATTTACCGAGGGTTACTGTACGCTCCTTATTTACTTTCTCCTCTGTTTCACTTTTCACACTCGATAGGACATTTAGGCCCCTGAATCAAAGTCAACATTTTTTGAAAGTGATAAAAAACATTTTTTGAAAGAACTCAGCTTCAGGAAAGGTGTAAATTATTACAAAATATACTTCTATACATATTATTTTCCTAACGAGGAGAACAAATTATTATGTATGAAACGTTTCTGCTATATTTGACATGTGGAATTCCAAGGATGACAGGTGGAGGCAATTTTCAATTTCTGATACTTTAGTGTAACAACAGTTCTCACGGCCGCATGTATCTATTAAGCATCATATTATCATACTGACATGTTATGAAAAGAAGAATAAAGTTAAAACACTTTATCAGTAATTAAAAAGGAATACGAAAATTCAATTTACTTTTTGTAAGTAAAATGAACGAAAAGCGGGGAATATAAAAGAATTCCACGTAATCAAATATAATGTTTAATTTGGGACTGTACAATATGAAAATGAATTCGAACAAAAATGTTCCAGAAGTATTCGATACCAAAATTCCGATGCATGTAAAGCTTTTAACTTTAAATAGAATATGTTTCAAATATACCAAATAGCTATCAATATATATTACTATTATATTTAGAATTAAAAGACTAATTTTCTGATTATAGATAAGTTTTACTCGTAATTTTTGTATGTTAGTTATTTTACCTCTGTTAAAAGTATTTGTTGAAAATAAAAAACCATTAAGTTTGACCATGTAATAAAAATGAGAATACACCATACATACATACACACACACACGCACACACACACACACACACACACACATATATATATATATATATATATATATATATATATATATATTAATATATATATATATATATATATATATATATATATATATATATATATATATATATATATATATATATATATATATATATATATATATATATATGTATATATATATATATATATATATATATATATATATATATATATATATATGATATATATATATGATATATATGATATTATTATATATATATAATATATATTATTATAGGATAAAACACACGTGTATATGTGTCTTCACCATCAAATTCAATTTACCTTGGGTAAGAACTGTGAACGAAAGGGACCATAAGTACATACCCACGAAAGCTCAAAGTTAATGTCGACTTTTCTTTACAAATTCTTCTCAAATTCGAATAAAGTGCTTTGGGGCGAAATCAGATGCATATACTAGTTATGTAACACTTGACTATATTTTGACAACCTGTGAATTTTACACCTGTCACTAATATCGAATTCACTAAAACCCAGCAGTATAATGGCTGCGTCATTTGACTCGGGCCTGAACTGGTTTTAACATAATGGCATTGTCCTACTAAGTTACTTAAAACCGCGTTGAGCATTCATAAAAAAAAAATAAATAAATAAATAAACGAGGAACTGGACAAAGGCATAAGGAAACACAGTAGAATGACCTCTAGGCTCTTGTCTCGGTGTCCTTACAATGGACATGGGCGCTTATCCTATATGCATACGGATTTTTCCTCCTTTTCGACATATGATACGAATGCTAAAGCAGGTTCATGCTGGGAAAGCTTTGGGCATAGACGTTCATCCTTGATTTGGCCGTAACAACATTAGCGCAGCGGTAAGTTCTGTAAGGGGAAAAGCCTTATTGGATGAAACACCGTAACGAAAAGTTGAACGATTTATTCATGAATTACAGAGCAAACTGTGGCCTAATGAACAATAGAACCATCAAGTACATATTCATACAAGCTCTAATTGTGTCCATCATAACACAGGCATCTTACTCTTAGTATGAAAAAAAGGACGAATGTATGATTATGCAGATCAACGGGGATCCAAATACTTCACCGCATATATATTTCATTTTGCAACAAAACACCTCAAGCAAATGGAATAATTGATAACTTTTTAATAATTCATGGGAACATGTATTAAATGCACATTATCGAGAACTATGTAATGATATCAACATACAGTAGGCAATCCCTCAATATGAAATATAGCCAAGGGGTCTGCCAGGGCTCATAATTGTATGTTGATTAATTACAAAGCATGTATTTGTTCTGTACATGACTGAATAATCGGGGCAATTTTTGAGCGATGGCGCCTGCATAATCCTACAGCTATATTGCAAATAATGTTGCCAAAGGCAGGAAACTCCACAGAATGAAAAAAATGAAACATAATATGAAAGAAATCTCCCGTTAAAATGTTTACTAACGCTTGCGAAATGCAGCGAAAAAACAGCGGAAAACACAGTATTACTCGTATTATCACACGTTTCCCTTAGACCGGGTATTCACGCACAGGTTTACATGTCAGTCTCCCTGTCAGTTCATCGAAACTGACGTTAAAACTTACGTGTGGCAGACAGTTTGTGGTCGGAGTCATTCCGCTCGCCAGAACTGATGAACTGATGGAATTACCTAAAGTTCTTACGACCGACTGACAGGTGATCGCACGTGTGGAACGGTAAGCAACGATTTTATGACAGTTCGCCGCTGGATTTCGCCTGGGAAGGATCTCCGCCCCTCGCACCAGAATATGAATAACTGTGTGTAGGCATAATTCTTTTCAGTGTTAGACCACGCGCTGCTATTTATAGACCGTTGTAGTTCAAATCATATATAAATAAAAACTATTTCCATGTGATAAATACAATTTGGTATAGACCTAGGCCAGTGTCCAGCCTTTTTAAGAAAGGTGTCACAAGTGAAATTAGGCTTCACGGTCCATTTCATAAATAACTGAACCAACCCTCTTGTCTAATTTAACCTTATTCATTAATATTGTATGAAAATAGAAATCTCTATTTAACAGGCAATATTTAGACCATACTCCGTTACGACTTTTTGCTTATTTCCTATTTTGAAGTGAACTGTAACAGCAGCTGTATAGTATTTGTAGGTCCACCGTCTTATCAGCCAGCTTGCTGTCATATATTAGTGTTGCCACGACGAAGGCTGAGCGAGAAATGAGGGCAATGACCTCGAGTTGGCTGTCCGACTGACAGTTCTACTCTTTACGTGTGGACGCTCATCCGTTGAATGATCGTGGGTGGACTGACAGGTAAACCTGTGCGTGAATACCCGGCCTTAGTGAGGTGTTTCGTTTCAGAGGCATCGTGAATAACACTATCTTTTCTTATTAGCTTCAGCAAATGATAAAAATAACATTTCGAATGGCGATGTAGGTCATAACTAAAAAGAAACTAATACTAATCCCCCGGAAATATAGTATTACGTATTTAAAACATTGGAAATGTAACTTTCAGTTAATTTTCCAAAGGATTATAATATCGTTATTTCTTTAATTGAATCGATTTGCAAGCCAAAATGTATTCTCCGTTTTACAGTATCTATATGTACAAGTTTTGAAGAAAGATCTAAATAAGATCACGAACTGCTATAGTAGATTCACATCAACCGTGCATGTGATGTCTAGGCCGTTCCTTTACGACGCTCCTGATTGGCTGTTGATAAGCCAATCACACGGCTGGAAACTCTCAGTCTCTCGAGAGAGTTCACATGGGTAGGATCTATGTTCCACTTCTCCTGAGGGATACGTCTTTCAAAAGTATCCCTGGGTAGACGTGGAACATAGATCCTGCCTATGTGAACTCTCTCTCGAGATAGAGTTTTCAGCCCTGTGAGTGGCTTATCAACAGCCAATCAGGAGCGTCGTAAGGGGCTTTCCTAGGCATCATATGCACGGGTGATGTGAATCTACTTATATAGTACAAGTGCCAAGAAACCGATACAGCCCAAGTTGGATAACTATTGGGCGAGTGTTAAAATAGAACGGTGTTTTACCAACGAAAATTAACATAAATACGCTGTATTTCATTGGCAATCATTTTTCTGTACTGTTGAACATGGACATTATTTATTTTTTACTTTTTCATTCTAATAAATAAATCATAAATATCCTATCCTAAAATTCCTGTATCTTTAACTCAACGAAAAACACCTTTTTCAGACCTTTTTAGGTTGTCCTAACCCCCAACAAGAACAAGAACACGAGCAACAACAAAAAAGTAGTTTGTAGGATTACTCCCCGAGTAAGCAAAAATGGTACCATATGAATTTAGTTCTGGGTCATTTTCATAGCAAAACTATGTATAACAAGGTATCCGGAAATATCCCAACAAAAGAATGTAATGTTCTTTACAACATTCATAGCCCTTCTGTTTATCCGAATTTATCCTTCGTACAGACCCGGATGTTTAAAGATCCCATCAATATAAGAAAGGAAATATATATATATATATATATATATATATTATATATATATATATATATATAATATATATTATAATATATATATATAGAACTAGGTATAGGATGAGGACTATACTTTTTGACGAGTTGAAAAAAATAATCTAAAATGTAACGGTCGCAACTGCTGGATTTTGCAATTATAACTTTTATGAGTGTCCCTTTTGCATGCATTGTGTGCTTTGTCTTCATTTGTATATACTAAGTAAATTATTCTACTCTAAAACTGATTATGCAAACCTCAAAGAGAAAAAGAGAAAACAATAAAAACTTAAACTTAGCATATATATATATATTAGCTCTCTCGCTACCTTGGGGTGTAGGGACCATTCGGATCCCACCACCTGACCCCATCTGCTGAGGCCGTCAGCGATTACGTTCTTCTTGCCGGGAATGAACCTTGCCGTCAAGGAGGTTCCGAGGGCTTCAGCCCGGCTCAAGATCTCCTCCGTCAATCCGCAGAGATCCCATGACCTCAGGCCCCCCTACTTCTTGACGTAGGCGACCACTGTGGCATTGTTGCACATCAGAGACACAGAGTGTCCTCCCACTGCTTCCTTGAAAGCTTCCAGGGCACGCTTCACTGCCAAGAGCTCCAGCCTGTTTATGTGGTAAGTGCTTTCCTCTTGCGACCATATTCCTCCCGCCGAGAGCGACTTCAGGTGAGGCCCCAAGCTTACCTTCGACGCGTCTGTAAACAGGAGCATCTCCGGTGGCGCTGACCTGAGGGGCACACCCCGACGAGAGTTTGCAGGATCCAGCCACCAACCGAGGGCCTTCCTTGCTGCCAGTGAGATGGGAACCGGCTTTTGAGGTGTTTCCTCCTTCTGGGACCACCCTACTTTCAGGTTCCATTGTAAGGACCTTAATCTCAGCCTTCCCTGGGGGACTAGTTTTTTCCAGGGAGACCAGGTCTCGGGGAGTGGCTCAGGAAGTTGCAGGCGATTCTTCGGAGGTTTGCCAGTCTGTCCTCCGATGGGAAAGCTCGCCCCTCCTCCGTATCCAACTCCATCCCCAGGTACACCATCCTGGTGGAGGGGACCAGCTGGGACTTCTCCCAGCACACAAAGACCCCCAGGGTTTTGCAAAAGGCCAGGAGGGCGTCTCTCTGCTTTACCAAGCGCTCCTTTGAGGAGGAAAGGAGTAGCCAGTCGTCTAGGTACCTGAGAAGGCATATACCTCTCTTGTGGGCCCAAGACGAAACCAGGGAGAACACCCTCGTGAACACTTGCGGAGCCGTTGCCAGCCCGAAGCAGAGCAATTTGAACTGTAAGCTCTGGTCCTCCCACCTTATGCACAGGTACTTCCTGGAGGACTGGTGTACCAGGTTCTGGAAGTAGGCATCCTTGAGATCCAGGGACATCATGAAATCCCCTACTCTCACGGAAGCCAGCACCGAGCACGGTGTTTCTATTTTAAAGGGAGTCTTTAGGACGTACGAGTTGAGGAACAAAAGATCTATGACCAGTCGCCACCCCCCCGACGACTTCTCCACCAGGAAAAGGCTACTGTAGAACCCGGGGGAGTGATCTACCACCTGCTGGAGGGCTCCCTTCTCCAGCAGTGCTTGAATTTCTAGCCTTAGGGCCTCCCTGTGACCGGGGTTCCGGGGCTGAGAAGACAGATTGTCCGGCTCCCCTGTCTGGGGAGGCTTCTGGTCTAAAAAGGTGATTCGGTAACCATTCCTGAGGACCTGGACTCTCCAGGGTTCGGCTCCGTGATCCTCCCAGTTCTGTCAACAGCTCGAGAGGCAACCCTCCACCGGTGGTGAAAGACACAGTAGGGGCCTCGACTCCTACTTCCTCCTAGGGAAGCGGTTGTTACAACCCCTTCTGGAAGTAGTGGGGTGTCTGGACCTGAAGGGTGCCTGGGAAGGCAGGAGGGTCCTGGGGGAGGGCTGAGTCCCCTGGTCTCCCCAGTTCCGAGGGGCTGACTCTGTGGAGGGAGCGGAGAGAGTCCTATTCTGAGGCTTCGGTCTCTCGTTAGGTCTTTTCGGCACTGACTGACGTAGGGGAGGGGCCCTAAATACGATGGAGCCTTGGCTGGCCTTCCTCCACCGTTCCACAGACTCCTCCACCAGCTTCTCCGGAAAGAGAGCAGCCCCCTCCACTGGGGCGTTCCAAAGGGTCCTGAGCTCCCTCTCTGGAATGTTCCTAGGGAGCTTGGCTAGCACGAAATCCCTCCGCCTTAAGACCCAGTTTGCCCACGACGAGACCATTTGGGTCGTAAGGAAGCCCAGGGACTTACCCCCAGACAAAATCAGTTCCTTGTATTGGGCAAGAGAGGCTTCGTCCCTCAAGTCGTGGAGGGTGGGGAACCTGGCTACCGCTTCGGACCACAGATCTAACCATGAAGCCACATGAATAGGTGGGAGAAGGAGACTAGCCCTGACGCGAGCCTCTCTTCCGAGAGTCCAGGTGCCAGGGTCGCCAAGTTACCCTCCACGGATTTGGGAAGAAGAGGGACACCCTCCGGGGCATATAGCCTTCTCTGACTCGGCTTAGATGCTGGGAGTAGCCTAGCCGAGGAGTGCAATCACAGGAAGTTACTCGACCCCGCTATGAGTTTCTCCACCATCGTCAGGGCCTTCTCCGTGTTGGTGGACCTAGGGAGCCTGAGAAAGGGCTTGGGTTCCTCTCGGTCCCTGAACAGAATGTCCACAGCCAAGGACCTGTTGTCCTCTATTGTCGGGGCTGGCTCCTCTAGTCGGTTCATGGACCTAATTAGAGAGAGGACCCTCCTAAAAGTTGATCTCTCATCCTCCAGGGCATTCTGGAGTTCTTCTTGGATGACGGTCTCCTCCTCAGCGTCCTGCGACGGAGGCAAGACCCCAGAATTTGGACAGGGGGAAGCTGGAGAAGCTCCCCAGAGAGGGACACTTAAACCCGGTTGTAAACTGGTCTCCTGCAAGGAGGGATGCCCCGAACGCCCGGACCGCCCCGAGGAGGAGCTCAATCCTGAGTGGTGGAGGGTCTCTGGACCCCCTAAGGAGGTATCGGCCCCAGGCTCCATCCGTGAAGGTGACAAGCGTGTGGGAACACAGAAGAAGGGAGCCCGCTCGGTCTTGGAGGCCGACCCTATGGCTGACGAGACTGAGGCGGGATCCACCGGGGCCGAGGAATGATCAGGGAGGCTGCCGGCTGGGAACCCCCTGTGAGGAACCGTCTTGGGGGCCACTGGGGCGGGGCCCTCCCTCGGCAAAGGGGGCGAAGGAGAACGCCGCCGCATCTGACGGGAGTTGTCCCGGTGCCTGTCACTCCCTCTACTCCCTTTACGATCCCCGTTACGACAAGGAGAACGGGAAGAGCCGCTCGAGGACGAGGAGTAAGCTGCGCCTCCTACCTCTCCCATGACGGAGTCTCTTCTTGGAGGAGTGTTTTCTACTACGGCAGGATCTCTCCCTTGAGGAGGAACTCGAAGAACTCGCATCCTCGGACGAGTCCCACCGTCTCTTGCTTCTCCTCCCGCGACTCCCGTCGCGGGGAGAGGCCGGGGAGTGTTTCGGCTGCTTCGGGGACACCCCCACCACAGCAGGACCACCCTGGAAGGCCGCTCCCAAGGCCACCCCCGGCTCTTCCAGCCCCCTAGACGGGAAGCCCCAGGACGGGAAAGCATGTTCCTTCATCGGGGATCTGCCTGGAGCACGAGGGGGAAAGAAATCCCCAATGGCAGGAGATAGAAGGGTCGGAGCCGCCGTGACTGGGTATACCGGCCCGGCTCTGGCCGCGAGCAGTGCGCTCCACTCAAGAGTGGGGGGAGCCACAGCGAGGCAAGCCGTAGCAGGGAGAGCCGTAGCGGGAAGCTCCGTAGCGGGGAGGGACGGGTCCTCCCCCTGCACTGATGCTAAGAGAGAGGACCAGCACGGTGTGCCCTGTAACTGCAGCCGCGTCCAGCAGTCTCTCAACACCATGGAAGCCTTAGCTACCACCTGTTGGGGAATCGACTCATCGGGACCCCCCCAGGGGGGGGGACTCGGCAATGGACTCACCTAGGCCCTTTCACTGGGAGAGGGCTGGAGAAAGAACCTGTAGAAATGCGGGAGACTTCCTCTCCAATGATACCAAAGGTGAAGGGGCGCCCCCGTCTATGCTGCTACTCCTATTCCTCGAATCCCCTGAAAGCTTCGCCGACGAAGCTTTAGGCTTCTTCTTCTTCTTTGTAGAAGCCAAATCCCACTGGTACGAGGGCCAAGAGGCGCACTCCAAGTGCTCTCCCTACACAAATTACACAAAGAGTGAAGATCAATTAGACGAGGCGAGAGAAAAGCTCCACAAGCTCGGCCTTCAGGACCAGGGCAACGACGTTGAGGCTCCAAAGCACACACAAGGACAAAGGAAATGGGCTGGACACCGGACAAGCAGGGGCGTATGCATGCTCCTGCGACCAGAGAAGGACTGGCCTAAGGTCAGTAGGATAACGTGGTCTTCAACCCCTAAGGGCATAGGCCTGGCCTGGGTGCGGCGTATAACCAGTTTTTTCTGGTCGGACCCGGATCGACATCCGGGAATCTCCACTGTAATGGTTTGAGGTAAGTATCGCTAGGAAAAATACAAATTACCAAGAATTTGGGATATATATATATATATATATATATATATATATATATATATATATATATATATATATATATATATATATATATATATATATATATATGAATGGTAAAATGTTCTGTTACAGCAGAATTCCATCTAATAAAAGGTGCCAATAAAAACACCAAAATATAGAGAGAAAAGTACTATATTTCAGAGACTGCTGCCTCCCGCTTCAGGTATATGAATGAGAAAAGTTTACAGAAAAGGTGGTATTTATACCAAGAGATCCATCCACAGGTAAGCCAATTTAGGTCACCCCCGCTGATAATCTTCCTTTAATCTTCTTAAGCGTTTGGTGGAAAATGAAAAAAACTTGTCGATCACATCTGAATCCCATGCTCCTTTTGTGAGGTTCATTACCTGCCTCTCTTTTACTAAGGCCGATTCCATCATTTGACTCTTGTACCGGCAGTTGCTGCAATAAATTATGCACAAACGGTCAGTTAGGTATGGACAACAGAACTCAGCTATTTTCAACCATATCAATGAACATAACCATAGAATAAACTAGAATTTGTCACATGTAATTTATAGCAGCAACTGCTACTACAAGAGTCAAATGATGGAATCGGCCTTAATAAAAAGAGGCATGTAATGAACATCTCAAAAGTAGCATGGGATTCAGATGTGATTAACAAGATTTTCATTCAACCAACGCTTAAGAAGATTAAAGAAAGATTATCAGCGGGGGTGACCTAAATTGGCTTACCTGTGGATGGATCTCTTGGTATAAATACCACCTTTTCTGTAAACTTTTCTCATTCATATGCCTGAAGAGAGAGACAGCAGTCTCTGAAATATAGTACTTTTCTCTTTATATTTTGGAGTTTTTATGGGCTCCTTTCATTAGATATATATACATATATGTAATATATATATATATATATATATATATATATATATATATATATATAGTATATATATTTGGTGCAGAAACGTAAAATACCAAAGTAACAAAGCAGTTGTAATCAAGTGCTTTCCAAGTACGACGTTGAAAAAAAAACAGTTTCCATGAAATATGCCATTGCATGCAAAATGGGAGAAAAAAAAATACGATCTAATACTACCCAAGTAATGATAGTTTTCTCGCCTCCTAATTTGACATTCATGGAGTTCAGCGCTTTGTAGTAAGTACGATATATGGGTGAGGATGATGACAAAGTGCTGTCAACCTTTAACAATCAATAGAGAGAGAGAGAGAGAGAGAGAGAGAGAGAGAGAGAGAGGTGCTGTCTGGGCTGCAGGAGAACCTTTGGCGCGGAATAATGGATAAAGCATTGGTTATAGTTTCGTCAATGGCTGTGTTTGCTTGTCGTACTTTTCATCTTTACAGAGAATTTGCTTTCATCGAGACGTCGTGTTATGGTGGTAGAAGGTGTTCATCTCTCTCTCTCTCTCTCTCTCTCTCTCTCTCTCTGTTATTTGGAATTAGCATTTGTATCGCATGTCGAAAAGGAGAAAAACCTTTATGCATTTAGGGAGAGTAACTACGTTCGTAGTAAGGACGCAATCATTATATGATTAGTTTTTTACTCAAACATTATATATATATATATATATATATATATATATATATATATATATATATATATATATATATATATATATATATATATAGACTCGCTAATACTGCACATATTTGTCGGTAGACAACTCCCTTTAAATACAGGGGCTCTACTGTTGACAACTATGTTGTAGTATGCAACAAAGACCTCCGCCTAAGACAAAATCATAAATGAGGGAAGATATTTTCGATTTACCGCCATAAGGGAGCAGCATTTCATGTCGTCTTGTAAATTTTTTACTCATCTCTCTCTCTCTCTCTCTCTATCTGTCTATCTATCTATCTATCTATCTATCTATCTATCTATATATATATATATATATATATATATATATATATATATATATATATATATATATATATATATATATATATATAGTAGTATGTATTATATCATATAATAAGCCTGGTATACGTATACATACCTACACACACAGAACATATACATATATATATATATATATATATATATATATATATATATATATATATATATATATATATATGCATGTATGTATGTATGTGTGTGTGTGTGTTGTACATGTCTGCTCGGGTATGTGGGGCATAGCTACTGCAACTACATAAGCTGTTACACATGGAAACTTAATTTACAAAAAACAAACGATCAAAAGGAAATAGCTAGCTACTCCTAAGCAAAGCACAGTCGCTTCGAAATAAATTGTAAATGATTAACCTGCTTGAACTGTTAGTTTCAACATGATTTCGCTTTGTAAATAAAATTGAAATATCCAGCTATATATATATATATATATATATATATATATATATATATATATATATATATATATATATAGTACATATACATAATATATATATATATATATATATATATATATATATATATATATATATATATATATATAGCGTTGCCATTTTGCATTTCAATATTTTTTTTTTAAATTCTGTTCTCTTAGGATACCTGAAAATCGCATGACACGTAAATATTACCCGCCCGAAATTTCTAGTCGCGTAAACAAATGAAGTGTCAGGATATATATGTATGAAAAATCGGGATTTACTCGAAATTTCAGGATTTATGTGAAATATCTGTATTTAGGCAAGATATCAGGATTTATCTGAACGTCCTGGACTGATGTGCCAATTTTTGAAATTTAGTACATAGATCGGCGTGGGGATCTTACGAGACTTGAAATACCTCTCACATACATAAGAAGAGGATGAGTGATTGAGGTCAATGTATTTCATAAACTTTCGGCTCTGTGCATGTTGGAATTTATGTCGTTCTAGTAACCCTACAAAGTATAGAACTACTATGAGATTCAGGGCCTCTGTAACACGGTTTTTTCGCAATAACTTTTTATCTATGCATTTCATAAATGTAACGCTTATTCAAAATATATATTATATCCACACATAAATTTTGACTGTATTCTGCATTACGTAGGTTGAATAAATTTGGTACTTATAATGTAAATGTGACTTTTTTTGAAGACGGGCCAACTTACTCAGAGATAAGGTTTCGAACGCACTCGTTACGTAACTTATGACAGCATTTCTTCCCTCTTTCTCGATAGATGATTGGCTATACGTAACGAAGGCTATACCTCTGGCAACAATGACATACAAATTTAAATACAAGCAAAGCAGTACACCTTTATGAACTCTGAATCCTCTCCACTGATAATTGTCATAATGAACAAACCAACAAATTATGTTAATAAATACAAAAAGACTTCTATTATTAGTCTAACTCCCAAAGTAAGTGTCCTGAGAAATTACAGTCTACTTATACGTCACAATCAGATTGACAAGATGTAGGGAATAGATGGTAATTTTCAAAAACATAGTAGACAAGCTTGATTTGATAACTGCTATATCCAATGTCAGAAATTTTTATTTATTGGGCTATCTACCTATTTCCTAAAAAAAAAAAAAAAAAAAAAAAAAAACAAAAAAAAAAAAAAAAAAAAATAGCCGGTACCGTATTTTGACTTTAAACCTTCACCAATAATTATCGTCAGAATGATGACTTCACGAGGCTCCACCCACTTTGGCCTCGTTATAATTCAGGATGACACTGAAGGCTATCATGGGCATTATGGATTAGAAAATTTAACTTCTGGCTATAAAAACAAAACTAATTTCTCGCGCAGTTGTAAGAAATGCTAAATGATCCTCAAGGATCCCCAGCAGTTGGCCTAAACGTTTATTCATGTATATTACTGCTATTACTACAGTAGTATTGCTACGCTAGCACACCCACATATATGTATCGTTCCGCCATTCATAAAGTCTTTATATCCAACACGTCGCACGGCCTAAAGAAGAAGAAAAAAAAATATAGGATGATTTGTTGGTCTGCTGGAGATTTTAGCACATATAAGCTTGTATTTACTTTGGATAAAAATCTTATTTTAAAAAAATAGTTATATAAAGGCTGATTACATTCAAGCTCTCTCTTTCTCTCTCTCTTGGTGGCATAGTGAATAGTTAATGGAAATGTTCAAAGTCCTGAATGACATTACAAGTATTATAATCACGTTACGCTAAATATAAATCAGACCATAAACATTGGATTTAAACTATAAACTGAATAATTACCTATTCAGGCTATAGTAAGTATGGCCACGGGCTTTCTCTTGACTGTATAAATTTACAAGTCGTTGGACAAGTGCAGTTTTGCAACCACAGGGAAATTTCCAAATCCTGTTAGCCATTCTTGACTGCTATGGGTTTCAGAGCCGATAGAACAAGGCGAATGAAGTTTCTGTCTGGCGGATGGGCGGGGCAACATTTCGTAAAACGGTGTTTACCTTGCTTACGTAATGAATGTTTTTCGACTCTTGGCTCGTAATCATTGGCCATGGCGTCGGCTAGATAATTTTTACTCTATAAAAATTAAAACTATCGGGTTTCGGTTGTTGATTATGCTGACAAAATTTGTGTGTGGTTGTAAAATATACATATGTCAACTTTCAGCTACATCCGATGCTTTGATAAGGAGCAAAGTCCAAAAAACCGTGTTACAGAGGCCCTGAATCTCATAGTAGAGGCCATTTACGTGAGGGGGCCAGTTATTTTCTCTTTCACCGATTGACTGACTGATCGTGACAACAGACATAGTCACTGACGCAATCAAAGTCTTTGATGTTTTGCATGATGTCTCTTCAGTTTTTTCTAATTAACTAATCATATCCAACTCTGCATAATCTGGCTGCATTATCCCGTCTTTCTCTGAATATATATTCTTTACAATAAAAACGGTAACAAAAATAACGAATCAAAGAACAGAGTAACTGATATTGGTTGGTTTATGAATGAATATTAAAGCTGATACACACACCACACACACGCACACACACACACACAAACTACCCAAAAGGTGAAACTGATTGGACATTCACGTCGTCCTTGGTTAGGTCATTCCAGGAATTAAAAAAAAAAAAAGACCCAAAGTTTCGTGGATCCATATTTTGAAGACACACACGGACCTTGAAAGACAATACAACAAAACGCTGTATTATTTGACATAGATATCGACTTCAAGCTTTTGCAATGTTCATTGCAATCTGTGCAACGAGTGAGTTTGGTCAGTCTGCCCTTTAGAGATATCAATAAATCGATCTTAGGCTCCCTACGTCGATCTCTATCTGTTCAATGAATGTCTTCAAGAGGAACCTTTGGCGCAATTATAAGTCTGCGAGGTCGGCAATGGGAAGAATAGGAGGGAAACCCTCCCCCGGAATAGGAAGAGAAAGTTGTCAGAAAGATGTTATTCAAAAGGAAATGGAAACTGTACCAAATATGGCGGGGCACAGCTGCTGGAGAGAGAGAGAGAGAGAGAGTGAGTAGATGGATGAATTAAATAGGAGATAAAGGTGTGAAAAACGAGTGACAGAAGATACATCATATTATCCTCAGGAGGTTGAAGTGCAAATGAAAATAGGAAGGATTTCCTGATGTATAGGAAGCATAGTTAAATTATAAGTTGGTTAAATGCGAAAAAAGAGTAAATTAGAGTTATTTCGAGTAAGCGGATTAATTTTGAAAGATGGAGACAGTTTCAGCAGGGGAGGCTTAAGAGTCTATGCGGATATTACCTTGGTCCCGTTCCGCTATTGAGGGATTATTATTTTTTTTTTTTTACTATAAATGGGCTGTCAGTATATGAATGTTTATTTTACTAAATGCTGTAGTTTTCTCCATAAAACTTGTGTCGTTGTATATAAAGCAGTTTTATTTTCACTTACTTATTTCAAACCAAACCATTTGACGGCAAGGAATAAAGATCGATTTTCCATTGTTTAGATACCCTGGTTCTGGTCTATTCTTGAAAAGGTAACCATAAATGAATGTCCATCTCCCGCCAACCCCCCATCGTAGATGCAGATGAGGAGTGATCTTGGAGGGGTCTAGCGGCTGGCAGATACAAACAAGTAGAAAGAGAGAAGATCCTCTCGTTTGGCCGCTAGACCGGAGCCCAACATTCGAGTTGCACCTCGCCCGACACATGAGAAGAGATCGTCACGTAGCAATTCACAACTGCGCTCATCGTGACGCTAGACGCCATAGTGGAGAGAGTCAAGTTTCTCACTGGCTCTGACCCCATTATCTCTCACGAACTCCCATGTAGAAATAAACATAAAGTGGCTTACAGGATTACCTGCCTGTTTAACACCTCGACGTTCTTAAAGGCGAGAATTTCGGTCCTAATATATTAGTTTCAAGATATAACCTAATCCGGGACCAACCACCCCAGGGGAACTTACTGTCACTCCAACCAGGGTCATTTCCACAGCAAGTGCCAGCCAACCGCCCACGGCGAGTGACTGCCCACTCCCCCAACCCTGGATAACCCCCCATCCACCCAAATGATCAGCGCATTCATCTCCCATCTTCGTGAGTAGCCATGGATACATTAAACATAATCTCTTGGAATATTTTTGGCCTCAAGCGGAACATTCCTCTCCTAAACATACTCTGCAAAAATTTCAACGGCATCATTGCATTGCAAGAAACGCTCCTCTGGCCTCATGACCTTGCCATCTGCGATTCAATCATGAAGACTTCAGAACCTTCTCGACTTCATCGATGCAAGTTACAGATCAAATCATAGCCAGTCGTCCGAAAGGGGGACTTTCTTTCCTGTGGCACAAATCGTTAGACAATATGATAAAGGTGATGACCTACAGGAGTGACAGATTGCTTGGGCTTCAAGTGACAGTAGGGAACTCTAAAATCTTAATAATTAATGTTTATATGCCATGGGAAAATAACAATAATTTTTATCATTACTGCATGATCCTAGGGGAGTTACACAGTATTATTCAAGATACAACTGCTGATCATATTGTATAATAGGGGACCTTAATTCTCATCCCACAAAACAATTTTATAATGAAACTTACCTCGCTTCTGTCAAAATCATGCTCTCCAAATTAGCGATTGTAATGCCCTCCCTCCCTCCTCCTACTCATAATGTACATAATAGAGCGGACGCAATTACAAACCTCCTGGTAACTGGGACCACTGCATCACATCTCCACAACTTCATGATTCTATTATGACCTGCAATATTCGCTACGATCTTGCAACGGGCTACGATCCACATCCCATTACAGGTGTCATTCAGTACCCCATCCCTCCTACCGTGAACCCACCTAACTGACCGCCCTCCAGCGGTTAACTGGGGAGTTTAAAAACCAACAGAAAGCCAGAGACCTTTAGGTCGACCACGGAAACCAAGTTGCGGTCAATATTTCAACCGCTGACGCTTACTGTGTACCAACACAAAAATGTAGAAATGACCACCACAAGAGGGATCTGAATGAATTCTATTCGAACATAATCTCCGCTATGCTTGCTTCGGGCAGGACTGCCTTTAGATTTCGTCAAGGTAATTCTCGTAATATACCTGGTTGGAATGACTTGGTTAAGGGATCTGTATACATACTCACAAGAAATGTTTTTACTGTGGAGGCAAAATGGAGCCCGAGGGAAGGACACACTGCATTACTAATGAGGCAGGCGAGAGCGCAATTCAAACTTGCTCTTAAGCACTGCAGGTTAAATGAAAAACAAACTAAGAGCCGATGCAATGTCTAGAAACGTAGAATCTGGTGATACCCTCGTCTTTGGAAAGATATCCAGTCCTTAAATCCCAAAACTAAAAAGCTATCACAGAGAGTAGGGGAAGCAGTCGGAGACGAGGCCTATCGCAAGGATGTTGGGGTGATCACTTCAACAAATATCCTGAATTGCATAAATGATCAGGATTCCCGACTGAGGTGGATGGGGACAAACCTCCTTAATGACAACATTCAATTTCATTTTGCAGACCGAATTACGCCAGGTAACATCAGCGATGCCATAAACAGCATACCTAATAATAAATCGCCCGCTGTGATGGTCTTCCCGCAGAGGCTTTCAAATTCTGCCATCCGATAATTTACATTTTGCTAGCTGCCTTATTCAATGCGTGCATAATTCACCAGTTTCTTCCAGACTCCCTACTCTTAGTTCACTTGATACCATTAATCAAAAAAACAAAAGCTAAAGGATGCAGCTGACCCTGGCAACTACCGGCCAATTGCAATCACAACGATCGCATCGAAGATACTTGAGTCGGTTCTTCTTGTGAGACTTCTCCCCTTTCTACACACCACTGACAACCAGTTCGGGTTTAAAGAAACAAACCACTCAACCGACACCTGCATCTACTTACTGAAAGAATTGCTGAACTACTACCTATCATCAGCATCTCCGGTTTTCCTGTGTTTCGTAGATGTGAGAAAAGCATTTGACAGAGTAAACTACCTGAAGCTATTCCTGAAACTGCATAAAAGGGGCACACCCCTATATCTAATTGGCATTTTACATTGCTGGTTCTCCACACGCAATTCTGTGTCAAATGGGGCAACGTATTATCGTACACCTTCGGCTCCCTAAACGGGCTTCGGCAAGGGGGCATTCTCTCTCCATACCTGTTTAATACGTACACAGATGCCTTGAATGTCAAACTGAACTCACTCCCAATCGGATGCACTGTCAATGAAACAACTATAAACAACCTCTGTTACGCCGACGATATGGTTTTGATTTCCCCATCAGTGCATGGCCTCCAACGACTCTCGACACTTGCCGCCAATATGCAGAGGAATTTGATATATCTACAACGAAACCAAGAACCCAGTGCATGTCGCTTCTCCCGAGATCGCTTAAGCATATTGCAGAACCACAAATTTTCCTCGGAAATCATCGGCTGGAATTTGTGCGCGAATTTCCGTATTTGGGTCACATTATTACCGACGACCTAAAATAAAAGATACGGCAGACATTGAACAGAGGCGTCGTAAACTATGTGCAACTGGCAACATGATTGCAAGGAGGTTTGCCTTCTGTCACCGAGACGTGAAACTGCTGCTCTCCGCTCGTACTGTTTACAGTATCTATGGGTGCCCTCTGGACGAACTATACCCGAGAGACCATGAGACGTATCACTGTTGTGCACAATGACATTCTGAGACGCCTCACAAACACTCCACGCTACCACTCCGCCACACAGATGTTCTTAGAAAACCACCTGGACAATTTAAAAAATCATTGTAAGGCGAACAATGTCCAGCCTGGTAACCCGAGTGAGAAACAGCGCAACTCGCTCATACAAAGCATCCTAAGGAGTGAAGCAAAAAGAAGATCTAAATTGTGGGAAAGATGGGAAAATGAGGCCTTTGTCCCATAAAGGACTTAATCTCTGTATTAGCAAGATGTCATCTGCAGATTTTGTCATTATTATATTTATAGCTGATATTTTATCTTTTCATATTTCTGTGATTACTATCAAGTTAAAGTTTTATATATATGTATATATATGTATATTATATATATGTATATATATGTGTATGTATTTATATGTATGTGTGTGTGTATGTGTATATATATATATATATATATATATATATATATATATATATATAGATATATATATATATATATATATTATGTATATATATATATATATATTATAATATCTATATATATGTATATCTGTATATGTGTGTGTATGTATATATGTATATATA
The DNA here is from genome assembly GCF_015104395.2 of Macrobrachium nipponense. Taxonomy (NCBI): domain Eukaryota; kingdom Metazoa; phylum Arthropoda; class Malacostraca; order Decapoda; family Palaemonidae; genus Macrobrachium; species Macrobrachium nipponense. Next base: position 73,576,974 of record NC_087203.1, on the reverse strand, counting down.
GTATATGTATGTATATATGTGTATGTGTGTATGTTATATATATGTATATATGATATGTGTAGTATGTGTATGTGTGTATATATATATATATATATATATGTATATATATCTATATATATTTATATATATTTATATTATCTATATCTATATATATATATGTGTGTGTGTGTGTATGTGTGTGTATATATATATATATACATTCAATTTATGTATTTAGCCCTCTGGACCAGACTACTGTAACCACCTAAGGTCTTCTAGTGAAATTTAAGCTATATAATTTGTGCACTAACTGTTATAACTCACAATGCATTTTTTTTTCCTCACCAATATTATTACTATTACCAGTATTATGATTACTATCTTTTATGCTACCTCAGCTATTTTGTGGATAAGTGCCGATTACTAATTTTTCCTATCATGTTGACTCATATATCTAGATTGTGTATGTTACTGTGTATTTTGTATGTTCATGTATATGGTCTTGAACCGAAATAAAGATATTATTATTATTATTATAATATCCTCACCCTATATGAATATTAGTTTGTTTGTTTGTAATGGTGTTTTTACGTTGCATGGAACCAGTGGTTATTCAGCAACGGGTGATTACCTTCGTCTTTGGAAAGATATCCAGTCCTTAAATCCCAAAACTAAAAAGCTATCACAGAGAGTAGGGGAAGCAGTCGGAGAAGAGGCTATCACTTCAACAATATCCTGAATTGCATAAATGATCAGGATTCCCGAAGGGACGTAGATAACCTCCTTAATGACAACATTCAATTTCATTTTGCAGACCGTATTACGCCAGTAACATCAGCGATGCCATAAACAGCATACCTAATAATAAATCGCCCGGCTGTGATGGTCTTCCCGAAGAGGCTTTCAAATTCTACCATCCGATAATTTACATTTTGCTAGCTGCCTTATTCAATGAGTGCATAATTCACTAGTTTCTTCCAGACTCCCTACTCTTAGTTCACTTGATACCATTAATCAAAAACAAGCTAAAGGATGCAGCTGACCCTGGCAACTACCGGCCAATTGCAATCACAACGATCGCATCGAAGATACTTGAGTCGGTTCTTCTTGTGAGACTTCTCCCCTTTCTACACACCACTGACAACCAGTTCGGGTTTAAAGCAAACCACTCAACCGACACCTGCATCTACATACTGAAAGAATTGCTAAACTACTACCTATCATCAGCATCTCCTGTTTTCCTATTGTGGGCGGCCCAACGTGGGTTTGAGTGATACGCGACTGTCTTATAGTTTCCTTTATTATTAACTCACATTAGAATCAATTTCTCAGTGATCACAATGGTTAAAATAACAATAATTGCACATAGAATCTTTAAGAAATATACCTAGGCATTACCATGCACTTCGAGAACCAAAAATGTCATGAGCGATCTCATTAACAAAATAATACTCTTACTTACCAAATCGTTTGCTTTCCCACCGTAAGGACCGTCCGTCTTAATCCCCTCGTGGTCCACTGCCTACATTCCTGAAGGGGAACGGCATCGTAATTTGTGCACATGACCCCTAACGACACTTGTTAAATGAGCCTATATTTCCATCATATTCACTTCTCTATTTAGGACACTTGTTAAACGAGCCTATATTTCCATCATATTCACTTCTATATTTAGCTATCAACTGTTATCATCAGCAACAACCCTCTCTTAGATCTTAGTTTATAGAATCTCAGTACACTGCAATGCTTACCTCCTAAATCGCTTAATTTCCTCAAGGCCATGCACATCCGTCTGCTTCTAGGTTTAAAACACAAAGCGAGTCTTCCCTCCCACGCACTTGACCAGGCGGCGGGAAACCGAGCCGATGGTTCCTTTTTCTTGCTCGTCATGAAGGGAGAGCGGAAATAGGGAAAAGCGTCCAAAATCACCCTTAGTGCCCACAAAAGGGAACTTGTTCACTCGTAAATAAATTTTTTTTTTTGTTTTTTTTTTTCTTTTTTTTTTATGGGACAAGAGTATACGCTTATGTCTTATATCGAGTGGCCCGAAATTCAATTACCAAACTTTTCTTTACCACAAAAAACAGCTGTTTTCATCGCGCAGCGGACATATTGTTAACAGTCGCGCAGAGAAGATGCCCAAACTTTCCCGCGTCGACACCCACCCCTTTGAAACTCTTGACCGCAAGAGGGTTCAACACCTATTGCCTAGCATTGTCCACTAGGTCCTGCTCTTCCTCCAGAATTAAAACAAGTTTCGACAGTGGTCTATCATAATCCTTGCCCTCCCTTCTGACAGTCACCGTCCTAACCATCCATCTTTCCTGCTTTAGTCTGTACTACTTGAGCCAGTGGCCATGGGCAACGTGCTACACTTTCATTGACCATAAGGACTGTCTCCCACCCTGACGTTTGCGTCGTTCCGTTCGAACCACTTCTGGTCGCTGTTGTAACCCCGACAGGTATTCGCGTTTCCAACGTGCCCAGAACTGCTCAGCCATGTGCTGCACTTGCTTCCATCTCTGCTTAGAGTAGCTACCTGTTGCAACATGGCACCTGCGGGTGACTCTCCCATGTTTAAAAGCTTGTTTGGTGTGAGTGGAGCTGGGTCTCTACTGTCTGAGGTGACAATGGTAAGGGGTCCTACTATTAACTGTTGCTTCCACCTCACAAAAGAGTGTACACAATCCCTCATAATCCAATTGCTGTGTCCCCAAGACTACATCCAGGACCCTCCTCACATTACCTATCAATCGTTCCAATGCTCCTCCAAAAATGTGAGGCGCCCGGGGGATTGAAAACAAATTCCACCCCACACTGGAGCAAACTCATTTCGAACCTTGTTTCTCCCAAGAACCTCATAACTGGAGTCTAGAACCTTCCGTGATCCCACAAAATTAGTGCCGCAGTCGCATCTAATCGTCCTAACATGTCCACGACGAGCCAAAAAACCTTCTGAAGGCACTAATGAATGAGTCTGATATGAGATTTGACGCTACTTCCAAGTGTATGGCCTCATGTTCAAGCAGGTGAATATAACTCCCCAGTGCTTTATTCTGCGCTCTGCCCCTTTTCACGAAGATGGTCCAAAAAGGTCCACCCCGGTGCGATAGAAGGGTGGTTTCCCTGACTCCACGCGATCAGGTGGATAGATCGGCCATTGCTGTTCAATTACCCTTCCATGTACCCCTGCGACACTTATGCCATTTCCCTAGCACGCGCCTCACCGCTGATTGCCCTTAACCACCGAAAATTTCTCCCTCATTAGACCCAGAACATACATATTGCCCATATGGTTGGAACGCTCGTGATAATACTGGATAACTATGTCAGTCAAGTGGCCCTTATATGGCAGAATAATTGGATTCCTTTCGCTCGGGCAATATTCGCCAGTGATAACCTCCCTCCAACGCACAATAGCCCATTTCTCAGGATTGGTTTTTCAATTTTCTTAAGGAGCTGGAAACCCTGATGGTGCTGCCCTTCTCAAGACTTGCTATTTCTACCTCATAAGTCATTCGCTGTGCTACCTGCACAACCACAGTCTCTGCCAAGCTCATAAACTTGTGTAGACAAATGATGTTTAGTTCGCTAAGCTGCTGCCTATGTTTGCACATTAATACCTGGTAAACAATATTGACCCAACCTACGGCTCTGAGTAGCCGGATCCACTTTGAGTAGTGGTGGATGATTTTATGCCACCCTGTCTGCCTACAATCCAACCCAACCCTGAGCTAATTGTTTGGCAGACTTGCGCCCTTTTGGGACCTATCTCACGCCTAAACTTCTAGTCCTTCCACACTGTTGGACATGTGGGCTGGCTCTGCTGGCCAAAAACACTCCTCCTTCAGCAAAAAAACCCGGCCCTGTTCTCCACCTTTCAGACTGCTTGGAGCGTGATGCATCGTCTGCCGGGTTCCATTCAGAGTTAAACGTACCTCCACTCATTCTGATCACTTCTTCCCTTATCATAGAGACTCTGTTCGCTATAAATGTTTGGTACCGAGCTTGATTCATTCCGAATATAACGCAAGACCGTTGTTGAATCTGTCCAATAATAGACCTGTCCACCTTGAAATCTATCATGGCCAGAATTGTGGTTCCAAGTCTTACGGCTAGTAAACAGCTGCACTAAGCTCTATTGGCGGGGTACTGAAACGTCCTTCAAGGGCGCTAAACCCTTGCCTTTCCCATAATGAATCTACAGGATACATTTCCCCCCACCGATCTGTGACCCGCAAGTATGCCACTACTCCTAAAGCCATGATGCTCGCATCCGAGAAACAGATGCAGCTGTATTAGGGTAGCTGACTCCCACCCAATAACCTTTAGGGCATCTTGGCACACTTATCCCTCTGGTCTGATTCACTTGTTCACCCACACCCTGATGCGGTCAGTGGTGTTGGAGTCCAATCCCCTGTCCCAGCCCATCTTCAATCTACACAAGTCTGCACAATTATCCGTCCCTCATTAAAACTGGTGCCAATATGCCAAGGGGGTCGTAAATCGAGGCTATGGCTGACAACAAGCTGCGTTTAGTCCTTGGAACTGAAACCAGATCTGCCTGGACACCCAATTCATCAGTGGCCAAGTCCCACTGTACTCCCCAATGCCTTTGTCTTATTTGGCCCTGATCCATCTATGAACCCTGAAATGCCCTTACCGTACCACTCCTTGGGATGGATGACAAAACCTCCACGCATGAGCTACTGAACTTCGTCAATGTAAATCCCCCTTTTTCGCAAAAGCTCCTAACCTCTAACAAATTACTTAACAAGGCATCTTGACGATCCTCGCTCTCAAACAGTTGTACATAGAAAATTGTTAGCAACGGTGTCCCGTGCTCCCTTGGAGAACCCATTCCCAAAGTCGCTTGCTGTCTGTTTCAGCACAAAATTCGCAATGCTGGGTGACGAACAGGCCCCAAACAGATGTACAGCCATTCTAAACTCAGTTGGCTCCTCATTAAAAATATTTTCCCACCAAAGAACCTGAGGTAGTCCCGCTGATGTTCTGGTACCCGTACCTGGTAAAACATTGTATTTATATCCCCTGAATAGGCAAACAGACCTCCCCTAAACTTAACCAACACACCCGCAGCAAAGAGTTCATCATATCGGGTCCCTGCAATATTAGGTCATTCAACGACGTGCCCCTCCACCCTGCTCACAGTCAATACAACACGGACCTTGTCTGGCTTGTCTGGATGTTGCACACCAAAATGATGGGATTATACCATACATTTTCCTGGCTGGCCGAGGTCACTCGCTCAGCATATCCTTTCTGTAGCATCTCGGTCATGAAGGCACTGTATTGCTTAGCGTAGGTACCATCCTTCATTAGCTTCTTACGAAGACTGTGCTACGGAGCAATGCAATGTCTCTTGTTTCTGGCAAGGGTCCAAGATTGTCGCGCAGAGGCAGTGGCACCTCATAACCCCCCTCTACAGTTCTAACCCCCCTTTGAATTAGATCTAGCCATTTCTTATCTTCTGCAGACATTTCCCTTTTGGGAGATGCCATGTCCTGGAAGTCTCTATTATAATCTTCCACCAGCATGCGGTCCAACTCCAAACACCTGCTAGTTACTTGGATCCTATTGATGTGCTCTTGACACCTCTTGTCCTTTGCCCCACAGACTGCCCAGCCCAATAATGTTCGTATGGCATGTGGCTCATGGGGGTGGGTTGAGTTAATGACTTCCCTCGGCTCAAGTAAGTGAGGAACATTGTTCCCAATTAACAAACCCACTTCGGCATCCACATCTGGGATAATCTATTTCTCGCAGATGTGGCCAGCGTTCCAGATCTCCGGCCCTGATCACATCACACTCATCGATAGGTATGCGGGAGGTGCTCAACACTGGGGGGAGTGTAATGCAATTCTTACCCTCATAGTTCTAATACTGACAATCCTGAGACTAGGCTACATGCAATTTCCCCTGTTGCATTGATGGTTTCAACATTCACCTTTACGTCTTGTCCTCAGTGCAACCTAATGCTTCATTAATGCCTCTGAACAAAAGCATGTAGAACTCCCATTGTCCAAAAAAGGCCCTCGTCACAACCTCCCTTCCTTCCCTTCCCTTGACCTAACCCTTATGGGCACAACTGACATCCCTGTGCCAGCACTACCCCCTTAACTGCTCTGAACATAGCAATTTTGTCAAGCGTACCTTCCCCCTGAACCACTAAGGCCCTATTTGCGCTCTCTGGTTCCACCACTTCTGCTTCCTGGTGTCGGTGCAACAGAGTTGGATGGTTTTTGTTACACACATTGCACCTTTTCCTGTACCTGCAATACTGGGACATATGACCATTTCTCAAACAACTAAAACAAAGCCTCAATTCCTTAATGGTGTTTAGTTTGTCCTCATGTCCCATTTTAGCTATTTGGTCGCATTCATCTATTATATGTGGTCCTTTACAGTGCCAACATGAAAGTGGAGCCTCAACTTTTGTTACATGAAACTTTCCTTGCACTCGTTAAACCCTGTGATTTGCTTGGTGCTGAACCCTCTCCTAACCCAGGGGTGGCCCCCTTTTTACCACTCTCGAACAGGTGGCGTCCAAACAAGGGATTTTTTAAGACCCTAGCCTCCCCTTCAATGAAACTAACTAAATCATCAAACTGTATGGTCTGCTTCTTCTCACTAATTATCTTGTCGGCAACTCTACACCATCGGTCCCGCACACTAGATGGGAATTTGCTCAGGATCAACCTCATTGTTTTTGGGTTCTGCAATTCGGCGACACCATAAGGGACGCACGAAATTGCATTTCTGCAGGTTTTTAGCATCACCGCATACTCATCAAAGTCCTCTGCATTATTCTCCCCCATGTCCTTCCATTCGATTACCTTATCCACGTATGCGGTGGCTATTTGCTCAAGGTTGCCGTATCGCTCCTCCAGCAATTTTCTTGCCTGCCTATAGCCCTCTGAAGCATCTAAGTGGAGGCAAGCTGCCACTATCTCATTTGGCCTACCTGTTGTGTATAAATCAGATACCTCAGCCTTTCCTTATCATTTGTCAGCTGGCTGCTAAATATGTCGTCGAATGAGCGGATGAACCTAAAGTACTTTGTATAATCTCCATCAAACTTAGCCATATCCTGCTTGGGCATCAAGCCTTTGAGGTTGCAAGAGATTAATGTCTGCAAGATTTCCTTATTACTTAAGTCCCCTTGGTTATTCCCATCTGAGCTAACTTCAGGCGCTACTGCACCTAAGCCCATGGGTTGTTCACTCCTGTCCATGTCAGGGTCTATGTGTTCCCTTATCCTAGTGACGGGAGCTATTTCTCTATTATTTTCGTCAAATTGTTGTAAAACCTTAAACCTTTCCTCTGCCACCACCTCAGCTATCTCTGCTCCAACCTAAGCTTCTCCCTCCTCTGTCTTAAGGCTTCTTCCTCTCGCTCTATGGCTTGCAGCTCTTCCAACTTCTGTAATTTTGCTTCCAACCTGGCTCTAGAAGCAGCTGCCAAACACACGCCTACTCCCAGTAGAACTCACGCTTGACTGTTAGAGCCCCCTGAAGCAACAGATGGCCTACCATAACTGATGCGCTATCCCCCACATTTAAATGTTCCTCCTCCTCTGGGATTGGCCCAATGTCCTCTCCTGCCTCATGGTCCTGATTGATCTCACTGTTCTGCCTGACCTCGAGTTCCTTCAAAATTCCTGAACACTCCTGCCCTCCTTCTCTAGTGACTCGCTCAGACGCTGATACAATGCAGATTTGTTCCCCCCCATTGGGAGGCTTCTAGCTCTCAAACCCTCCCTCAATTGCACAACTTTAAGGAGGGTCTCCATTTTCCTGGATTCAGCTCTGGCCACTCCCTATGAACTAACGAAATTCCCTAGTCGAACTGTAGCTGACCTAACCAAGGAGTTGCCAAAACCCGCACCACTCCGTGAAGACAAACTATCCAGTACCTTACTCAGAAACTTGCGAAGTCACAAACACACGATCCTTTAAAGTGCTTAGGGAGGCATCCTGAATGCAACAATGTCTCGTGTCCCAGCCTTATTTACTTAAGCCTTACTGCAAGCGGCAAACAGGACTGTGGGAAATCATCCTACGAACCTGAATTTAATACACCAGAGGCTTAAACATGATGCACTGCTCTCCCGACTCGAAGCACGCCTGCCCCTCTAATTGCTATTAACCCTGTACCGTGGTTCATCAGGGTCCCTAGCTGGGACACCACGACTACCAAATTTCGTTACCAACCCACAAACACGATCTTGAGCCCCTCAAATTTGCCAATCAGCCCTTGCCCTGGAAAACTCACCAGATGTAGTTTGCATGCCCCACAAAATACGCCCCCCCCTGAAGAAATGGCACAAATCCGGGCACCATCACAAACCTAATAGCCTAATTATATATATATAATTATATTTGTTTTTTTTTTACAAAAACGGTAAGATTGTAAGAACCCTAGTTAAATAAACCCACCCTACACACACAAACCACTGCCCAGCAATCAACAATTCCCACATTAAATGACCCAATGTTTTTCACACATGGTTACCAATGTGCAAGATTATCTGCTGAATAATTTTCCAAACCAAAATTAATTGCCCAACCCTGAATTTAGTTCTCCAAACAAATTATTTACCCAACTGAATATATCCAAAACAACATTAGTTGCTCTATACTTAACAGTCCCTCTTACGACGCCAGTTAGAATAAATTTGAGCAGCCATCAGAATCTTAAAACTTAACTGTTAAATATTAATGACGTACGCCAAATTCGTTAAGATTCGCTCATGAACATTATAATCCCTTCGTTGCAGAACCACCATATGCCTGATAAACTTGACTCATGTGGACACCTTTAACAATCGCGCTCAAACTTTCGGCGGTACACAACGTTAAACACGAACTCTTAGCATTCGTTGCGGAACCACCATGGCCCCCTGACAAATAATTGCATTGGTGACGGCACTACCACTAAATACGCCTAACAATGCCTTAAAGAAATGGAATCCAACAATGGCTTCTTATTTGTGTAGACTTAGCCTAGCTTTCGCTCACCACTCCTGGTCTTCTTTGGGCGCAGCGTGGTAGCGGACGTCCTTTGAAACCAGCCTCATTTCCTCGTCTTCTCCGCACAGCTTCGCCAGAGGGGTGGGTAGCCGATTTGTGACTGTGGGCGGCCCAACGTGGGTTTGAGTGATACGCGACTGTCTTATAGTTTTCCTTTATTACAATCGGTCACTGAAAAAATGAACAAACATAAATATTCACAGTGGTGACAATTTTGCCATTTAGTTAAATGATAACTCCTTAACACTAGGACAGGTAAATCCCTTAACTCACATTAGAATCTTTAAGAAATAGGAAAATAAAAACCTAGGCATTACCATGCACTTTCGAGGAACCAAAAATGTCATGAGCGATCTCTTAACAAAATAATACTCTTACTTACCAAATCGTTTGCTTTCCCACCGTAAGGACCGTCCGTCTTAATCCCCTCGTGGTCCACTGCCTACATTCCCTGAAGGGGAACGGCAATCAAAGTAATTTGTGCACATGACCCCTAACGACACTTGTTAATGAGCCTATATTTCATCATATTCACTTCTCTATTTAGGACACTTGTTAAACGAGCCTATATTCCATCATATTCACTTCTCTATTTAGCTATCACTGTTTATTCATCAGCACAACCCTCTCTTAGCTCTTAGTTTATAGAATCTCAGTACACTGCAATGCTTACCTCCTAAATCGCTTAATTTCCTCAAGGCCATGCACATCCGTCTGCTTCTAGGTTTAAAACACAAAGCGAGCTTCCCTCCCACGCACTTGACCAGGCGGCGGGAAACCGAGCCGATGGTTCCTTTTTCTTGCTCGTCATGAAGGGAGAGAGGAAATAGGGAAAGCGTCCAAAATCACCCTTAGTGCCCACAAAAGGGAACTTGTTCACTCGTAAATAATTTGTTTTTTTTCTTTTTTTTTATGGGACAAGAGTATACGCTTATGTCTTATATCGAGTGGCCCGAAATTCAATTACCAAACTTTTCTTTACCACAAAAACAGCTGTTTTTCATCGCGCAGCGGACATATTGTTAACAGTCGCGCAGAGAAGATGCCCAAACTTTCCCGCGTCGACACCTATGTTTTGTAGATGTGAGAAAAGCATTTGACAGAGTAAACTACCTGAAGCTCTTCCCGAAGCTGCATAAAAGTGGCACACCCCTATATATAATTGGCATTTTACATTGCTGGTTCTCCACACAGCAATTCTGTGTCAAATGGGGCAACGTATTATCGTACACCTTCGGCTCACTAA
>NC_087203.1:73556696-73561696 GCF_015104395.2 Macrobrachium nipponense | reverse complement strand
CTCTCCTGAAATACGTATCCCTCAGGAGAGGAGGAACAAACATCCTGCCCATGTGAACTCTCGAGAGAGACTGAGATTTTTCAGCCCTGTGATTGATTTATCAACAGCAAATCATGAGCGTCGTAAGGGACTGGCCTAGACGTCTAATGCACGTTTGATGTGAATCTACTATAGTTAATTTATTCATTCATAAGTTGCTGAGCAAACTGCAGCCGAGAGTATAACAAAACCATCACGGACACATTCTGAATAAATCGAGTTGTGTTTATCATAACGCAGGCAACTATTTCCAATATAAAATTAAGGGACGAATGTATGATCATGCAAATTTCAGCGCGATCCAAATATTTCATCGCATTTACTTTTGATGTTTCAACAAAATGCCTCAGCAAATAGAATAACTGACAATTCGTTAATAATTCATGGGAAAATATATTACCTGCAAATTATCAAGAGCTTTCAAATGATATTAACAGAGCTATGAAATGACACTAACAAAGTTTCAAAGTAGTTACAAACGCTTTATGAATCAACCAATCAGAAAAATTCTGAGTGATGGCATCTGCGTACTCCTACAGTTATTTACCAAATGCTGTTGTCGAAGTAAGGTACTCCATGGGCAGCGTGCAAAATGAAGTATTATAAAGTGAAGGAAATCACACTTTAAAATATTCAAAACTTTTTCTAAAAAAAAAATGTAACGAAAAACTAATTAAAATTATCCGAATTAACACGCACATTCCCCGGGATTTTTCGTTTCATATGCATCACCAATATTAATGTTTCTTTCTATTCATGGCAAAATATAAAAATAAAATATGTAAATGCAAAGTAAAGTAGAACGAAAAATCCAATACGGCAACATATAAATCTGGAACAAGGTCACTTTCATGCAAAAACGATCTATAAATATAGTAGTAGGTTATCCTCCCTTAGAAAAATGTAATCTAAATTAGTTTTTCTTGACTCTTCTCCGCCCCACTTAGCCGAAATTATCTTTCGTACGCAAGGTCACACAGATAGACAAATGGAAAATCTATGTATGCAAACATGCAAATATTTGGTCTAGAATGACAGATACTACGTTTCTTGACTAGGTGGCAACGTTTATATATCATTTCTGTGTATAAACCTTTGTATGTATTATCTCTCCTTTCTTTAGAATATATTAAATAGGTTCTTGTACTTTGAAACTAACTATATACATCATATCTATATATATATATATATATATATATATATATATATATATATATATATATATATATATATCTATATATCTATTTATGTATATGATATATATATATATATATATATATATATATATATATATATAATAGTATATTATATATATATATATCTATATATATATATATATATATATATATATATATATATATATATATATATATATATATATATATATATATAGATATTATATATATACTATATATATATATATATATATATATAGATATATATATATATATATATATATATGATATATATATATATATATATATATATATATATATATATAGTGCATGTGATTTCAGATGAATGAATTCAGTTATAAGCTCGAGCGTTTCCAGATCGGCATTTAAAAAGCTTTCCATAAAATATGTGACTGAATGAACATTGGGAGAAAAAATATGACATAATACGACCCAAGTAACGCCAATATTTCTCACTTCCTAATTTGCCATTCATGAAGTGCTGCGCTTTGTTTCAGCTGAAGAGTTGTAATGAAGAATATACGATTCATACTATACATATACTATGGGGATTTATTATTATTATTATTATTTATATGGATTTATTATTATTATTATTATTATTATTATTATTATATTATGTAAAGTACTTACTTTATTCAACACCTTTGACTATTTTATTTTTTCTAAAAGGGATTTCATCCTTGCGGGATTATTTCCTGTTAGCCATTTAAATATCACGCGAAATTTCAGAAGATTTACGGGAAAAATCAGGGTTTATGCGAAACATATGGATTCCTTTGAATGGCCAGGGTTGATGTGAAGTGGTTTATGAAATTAAATAGAAAGGACCAGGTCATGATATCTGGTCCATCCAGAGACTTCGACGACTTGAAACATCGATTACTTAACTAAGAAGAGGATACGCAATTGAGATCAATGTAATTAAAACTTTAGACTTTGTTATATATACGATAGCTTTTACGTAATCCGAGTAATCCTAGAAAGTATGCAAGCTAGAGAGAATTCGCTCGATGGGGAAAGCTATTTATGGTCTTGGATTGACTCTTTGATTGATTGGTTCTTACTTGGCGTAACAAGAAAGTTGCTGACTTTGCTAATGCTTTTGTTGTTTCGTGATATCATGCGATTCATAATGCCAATCAAATCATACTTCTGCCTGAATTAGCTCAGGAAACGAATGATAAACGTACCATTAAACAGATGCTGTCGCGTGCTCACATACGCTGCTGAACACAAAAGCGTACTGCACTTATGAGCAAAAAGAGAGAAGTTTGCGAAAAAAAGTAAAAACTTGAAAATAAAGTAATTCCCAATATATAGACTTACTACAAAAATATAGGGCTGTAGATATTTCATCCATAAAGGTTAAACTATCTGTATTTACAGATTACATAATTAAACCAATTCACAATATTACAAATATATAATAAATAGAAATAGGAATGTCTGCCAAATAATTGAGAAGTAAATATGCTGGAAAAGTATTCTTGAGTTTGCCGTTACCTAAGGAATATCAACCCTATATTAAGAATAAAATGGTACAAAGGCTACGGAGCTGATATTATGATACAGAATGTATGATGCAATATAAGGTATGAGCGGCAGTAGTAGCTAGCGTTGCATCAGAAGTATGAGTAGTATTATAATTACTAAAATATGTACAATGATTAGAGCAGTCTGTCCCAAGAATGTGGTGAATTAGCTATGCTGAAAGGTATTGCGAACCTTCCAATTATTTCTTTTTCTATTCATCACAAAACCTGCCATTTGCAGTTCTGCACAATCTTACTACACTGACGGGTCTTTGTATGAACACATTTTCTATAACACTCAAAATTGGTACCCCAAAATAACAACCAAACAGAGTAATTTAGTTCGGTTGGTTTAAAAATGAATATCAGAGCTCATGAACCACCCAACACGCACACCATCTTTCTACCTACAAGATTAAAGGGAACATTCTGTTTGTCCTTGGAGTAGATAAAGACCATAGTCTTCGTGGATCCGGATTTTGAAGACGGTCAAAACACTTAAAAGAATTTAAAATACGAATCGTATTTTCTTAAGCCAGATATCCACTTAAAACTCTTTCAATGTTCTTTGCATTCCGTAAAACGAAAGTCCGATCAGTTTGGCCTTTCGAGAAATCAATCTTTTCCTGTGACTTTTTTCGTATTGTAAGTAGCCTGCAATGAACAATGCAATAATCTTTTTAAATGCGTGGAATGTGATTTATATTTTATATAATTCATTCTCGGAATGACCAAGAAAACAATTTTAATCAGAAAACATAAACATTCTGAATAAATCTGACCCAAAAGCTGCGCAAGATTCATTGACCTCCAAGACGTTATTGAGGAAGGAATAACATTCCAGTGTTTTATCGTCGAAAGCAATGACATAATCAACAAACTTTCAGTTCAAATATATAATGGATGATTGACTAACGAAGAACTTCCACGCAATAAAAATACAGCATCTAGACAAAGAATAAATAAAAATATACAAGGCTTTCTTATTATCAAACAAAAGCTAATGACAGAATGTCCTTATTAGATGTGTGGAAGAGGTGCCGGAACGGAGGGTCAATAATCTTAAAGAATGGACAAATGGCGTAAAATGGTAATATTTAGGAAGTTTTCTGCACATTGTTTCATCTTTACTTGACCATAAAATGATTAATGTGACTGTGGGATCTAGTGGGAGAAAACTCCTATTAAATAAAAACAATGTAATAGCGATTTGATACTTTTACTTATGAATTAATGAATAAACTGCACCCGAATAATAGTAGAACCATCACGTACACATTCCTGTAAAATCGAGTCGTGTAGACCATTGCAAACAACTATTTTCAATATGAAATCCAACTATTTCGTTGCTTCGAGTTTTGACGTTGTAACGAAACGCCTCAGCAGAGAATATCTGATAATTTGTTAATAATTCACGGGAAAATATATTGCCTGCACACTGTCAAGAGAGATTCGGGACACTGTTGCTTAGTCAGATAAATAATACGACGGGTCAGCCAGAGATCATAAAAAAAGAACGCAATCTGATTAATTTCAAAGCATTTATGGGCGCTTTATGAAATCAACTAATTAGATTTGTTGAGAGATATTGTCGCCATAATCCTGAGCTATATAGCAAATACCGATGCCAAAGTCTGGGTCTTCCACAATTTAAAAAACTGAAATGTAATATGAAACAAATCACCTTTGGAAATACTTAGTGACAGTTGCACAAATACAGGGAAAAATACGGCGAGAGAAGCATAACTCGAAATAACACACTTGTTCCCTTTTGTTTGTTTGTTTCTTTGTGTTTGTTTCACAAGCACTGTAAATATTAACACTGTTTCTTTTTATTTGTTGCAAAATAGAAAAATAAAATATGCAAAGGCAATGTACGGCAGAGCGAAAAGGAAACTATCCCACCAAAATTATTTCGTTATGTTTTCGAACAACGGAAATATAGTTTTAATTTCAGAGTTAACATTTTCTTAAGAAGTATATACGTAATCACTTTTATTAACCCATTCAATTGAAAGCCAAGAATCATCTTCCCTCCTCTGACCATATCTAATTATACACATTCCCAAGAAACTACTAAATGTGAATACGCATCATCATCATGGATTTCAAAATGCCAAAAGACTAAATATAAATATGGTCACCGCGTCATTTCCTTAGAAAAGGAAAGACAAATATGGCTCCAAATAAATATGTTACCGGGTCATTTCCTAAGAACATTTAAATATAA
>NC_087203.1:73546696-73551696 GCF_015104395.2 Macrobrachium nipponense | reverse complement strand
CACAATACTACGCCATATTCGTGAAAATAAGCATGTCGCGCATCATAGTTGACAAAACTATATACATTCACAAACATTATATATATATATATATATATATATATATATATATATATATATATATATATATATATATACATATACGTTTTATATATATATATATATATATATATATATATATATATATATATATATAATGTTTGTGAATGTATATATTTTTGTCAACTATGATGCGCGACATGCCTTATTTTCACGAATATGGCGTAGTATTGTGAATATATACATACACACGTATATATATGTATATATATATAATATATATATATATATATATATAATAATATATATATACTACATACATACATACATTTATATATGTACGTATTTTGGCCAAAATTTTATTCTATCATCAATTGTATATTTTTCATGTATGCAACATATACCATTGAAAGGGGCAACAATCTATATACTTCTCAGTTAATATATTTATAACTAATATACAATATTGCAAATAAAACTTTTCTATAGTTAGGTAAAGAAAATTTTTATTTGAAATATGATGATAATTCTGTAATGATGAATATCCTAAAACTATTTGGATATGTTAATATGTTACTAGTATAGAAGAGCTTATGTAAGAATCTGGTATATTTGAAACATTTGAAATATCATTATCAATGTAATTTAAAACGAAACGCTTTGCATGCAACGGCAGATAGATATCGAATATTTCTGTTACATTATTATTCGAATTATTTTAAAGGTTATCCATACACAAACTATTAAACATTACTTTTGATTTGATGGAGGTCTTGTATATTGCTTGTTATTTTTTTTTATTCTATTCTACTTAGAAAGTCAGAATGACATTTCATATAGCTTCTTATTTAGTAATAATAACAAAGTATCTTCTTTTCATGGAATATAAAAATCATAAGATTATATATGATGCTTAATGTACCTAATATTGAAAATTAGCTCCCCTGTCATCATTAAAATACTTTTGATTGCATGGAGGTCTTGTATATTTTGTTTTTAATTCTATTTCACTTACAAACTAAGAATGATTTTTCATATAGCTTCTTAATTAGTAATAGCAAAGTATCTTCTTTTCACGGAATATAAAAATCATAAGATTATATATGATGCTTAATGTGCCTAATATTGTAAATTAGTTCCCGTCATAATTAAAATACGTTTTGCCATATATAACAAAGAACATTTGATGCTTAATCAATCTCCATCCAGGTCATAAAAGTAGTAAGGAAAGATATTTAGTGATAATTCAAGCATTGCATGTAATATCCTTGCATGTATATTTTTTCATCAGTTTCAAAAGATCTGACCTGGATTCGGGGGCCGAAATGTCCTCCTATCGTGTGTGAAGGGAGAAACAGAGGAGAAAGAAAGGGCTAAGTAAGGAGCATACAGTGACCCTCGGTAAATTGTAATATCGATACGTTTTATCCAGGCTTTCAGTTTCACGAAGCAAGTAGTACCAGTTATTGGCTCCACGACGGAGTTTGACATTTTCATGACAGGGTGGACTGGAACGGAACAAGATTACATTCCGCTGTTTCATTTTATACTTGGTTTTTCCTTGTAAAAATTTAGATACGTCTGCGCTCTGACAACATCGATTCTTAAATGCCAGGTAAAGCATATTATGAATAAAAAGTTGCCTTAAATGGGTCATATACATTTTAGTTATCATGCTCTTATATTACGAAAAAAATATCAATCTTTAAGGTTAAGCGTGAACAAATATACTGTATGCTGAAGCATATTGTAGTGAAATATAATAATTTGAAAATATAAATAATTTTTTTGATTTTGAGATCGAGGAGGGAAACTCTTTTCCATACTGTTGCAATGAAGACAATTACTTACGCGAGGAGATTTTGTAATAAAAACAATTTATAAAAACGGAACCTGTGGGATTTTAACACTGCTTGATGAAATAAATTTAATCCCCAGCTTAGCTTTTGTTGACACGGGAAAATAGGGACGGGCGAATTTTTTACTCTTTCATTCGTCCCATCATTTTCATGCATTTTTTGCGAAGACTATTTTACTTTTATTGAATCTTCTTTTTCAATTGCTTTCACCCATTCCATTTCTCTGTTCCCCCTACACCTGATTTTCTTCTACCCTTTTGTATTTCTTTTCTGAAAGCTCCAAAGCCGCAGATTCTTTTAATTTTTGAGCGCTCTCGTTTTCATTCTTTTAATACTTTTATCTCTCTCTCTCTCTCTCTCTCTCTCTCTCTCTCTCCCTAAGTTTGATCATTTATTTTTTCACAACTGATATGACCAAAATGTTTTACCGTAAAAACTCATTACGAACGTTTTCCAATGTAAATAAAAAGGCGCAGTAATAAAACGGCGATAAACATACTAAAACTAAAGGGTTCATGACAAGTAAATATTTAATATTTAGTAACCAGACAGGAACTCCCGTGAAAGGTGAAGTAAGTAGTATTATCAACCGGTATATATATATATATATATATATATATATATATATATATATATATATAGATAATATATCTATATATATATAAATGATGTATACTTTGACAACCCAATGCTCGAAGTACCTTCCGAATTACTCGTAAATACCACTGTCTATTTCTGGAATCTCATGTAATCAATATCCTTACGTTTTTATTGTTTGCCAACTAGAAATCTTCATAAAACGTGTGTATGTGTATGTGTGTGTGTGTGCTCATATGTGGGTGTTTGTAAGCTAATGTATTGTATATGAGCGTGGATGTATATGATTGTTTTATCCACATATATCCGGAAAAATAATAGTACTTTAGAAAATACCAACATTCATATACAATTCTTGGGTGGTTTCCAAAACTCCACTGTACTTACGGGAAAGGCTTCAACATTTTAAAAAATCGTCAAATATCCATGTAAGGGAAACATTTCTAGTATAAGTGAAGAAATAAAAGAAATGTAAATCTTTATTTATTGTTCTAAAATCTTCTGAAACTCCTGCTGAAGGATCTTCAGTACATTATTCGAATCAGTTCAGCAGATCCATAAAGCCAAGTATTGCAAGAAATTGTTGAATAGTTTAGTATAAAACTAAGTATTGCAAAAAACTGTTGAATGGTTTAGTTTGAAGTTGCAGACATTCGATGAAAAAGGAAATTTATGGACATGTCAGAGCGACAATACGAGGACCAAATAACACACCACTGACAATAGTTCAACAACCTTTAGGGATGTAAAAGTAAAAACTTGTGTTTAGGAAAATAAACTCAAACTTTCACGTTAATGAATGTAAACCCCAAATGTCATGTTTAGGATTCAAGAAGCCAGAATTTACACAGCTGTCTGTGAAAGAGGGGAATATATAATAACAAAGTTGTAAGTGATGTCACTGTAACGGAACTGTTGCTTTTCTTGGAAGTCTGACCAATACGAAAGACATTGTAGCATTAGCTATTCATCTTTTCTACCTGTCAGTAGATAGATATATTCTTAAGAGTGCGTGCATGTTAGAACATATATGGAAATTATTTGTTCGGCCATGCTTATTCGCTTATTTTGATAGAAATAGTGTCAGTAAAAGCATATAGGAAATGTTCTGTTTATCAGAAACTGCAGTAAAGCAGCAAAGGTGGTAATGGTGAAATTATAATGTCCCCATTGTAAACTGAGTTGATAAAAGCGAATTTCCGAATATATATATATATATATATATATATATATATATATATATATATATATATATATATATATATATTATACGTATATATATATATACACGTATACATAAATTATGTATACTTTAACAACCAAATGTTCGAACTACCTTCCGAATTACTCCTAAATACCACTGTCTATTTCTGGAATCTCATGTAATCAATATCCTTACGGTTTTATTGTTTGCCAACTAGAAATCTTCATAAAACATGAGGAAAGGTTATAAAGGCGCATGACACTTCCCCTCAAATGAACAACAAATCAATATCCAGGCTTTGAATAACTTAGTTAGCAAACTCCCAGTGCTCTGATTAGATTTCAATTCTTTATTATACAGCCATACGGCCCGAGACTGTTAGCAGTGTACGTTTTTTTTTTTATCTAAGTCACTGGATGATACTTTTTCTTTTAGAGTCTTGAACTGGTGTTCATATCTTCCGAAGTCTTGTCGAAAAGAGAAAAGACGCATGTTTCACTTCTATGTTCCTCTTTGTCAGTTTCCCCTTTTTCTTTCTTGTTTCAATTTTAGTAATAATTTAGAATATTCAAAAATGTAAATAATATCTTCACAGAAAAATTGTGCCTACTTTTTGACAACCTGAAGCCTAGTTCATTAATATACCAGTATATGAAAGCGTATTACACTTTCCAAATTGATTTTATAATTACATGTATATACTAAAGGGAAATAAAAGAGAAAGGTATCAATTTCGAAATATAGATTTTGAATACGTTGTCGGATAAGAAATCAAGCACTTGCGGCCCCCACCTCTCTCTCTCTCTCTCTCTCTCTCTCTCTCTCTCTCTCTCTCTCTCTCTCTCTCTCTCCTGTGCAAAATCGCTGCCTCCCACTGACTGAATCCAATCGCGATATTCAACCTAACCACGTCCTTATAGCGTTTTAGTTCATGAGGCGTTTATCAAATCGTATTGTTGCAAACCAACTATCGAATGAGGATCGTATCTGCAGCAAATAGCGTCCCGTTGAATCGAGAAAGTAATTAAGCGTTTTCTATCCAATTATGCATGACCAAACTGCTTAGGCACTTTTTTTACATTTCGTCTTTTGAAAAAATGGAAACGAAGAAGCAATTTTAACGATTAATGATAACGTCACGCGATGCATTCTCTGTTTTGACCATCATTTATTCATTACTTCATTTGGTATATGCTTTTAAATGACTAAGTGTCCATTTTAAGAAGTGCCCAGTTGACTAATATACTTAACAGAATTCTAACATCATTCACAGAACAAGAAATACCCTCGCTACTCTGAGA
>NC_087203.1:73531696-73541696 GCF_015104395.2 Macrobrachium nipponense | reverse complement strand
TATATATATATATATATATATATATATATATATATATATATATATATATATATATACATATATATAGTATATATATATATATATATATATATATATGTATACATACATATATATATATATATATATATATATATATATATATATATATATATATATATATATGAATTCTTGTCTGTCCACAACTTGCCTTCGCATTCAGTTTCCACAATCTTCATTAATTCTCAAGTGATCTGAATTTTCCCAAGTCTCATTTTGTTTATCGTATGGTTATATTACTCTAGGAGACAGCCATTTAGTATGGTCCTTCCGATCTGGTTACCCAAACTATCAACGCAAAAAGAAAAATAAAAGATATGCAAAAGGGCCTAACTACATATTTTCAGAATGACTTCCGTGTTTTGTGTATTCAGGTAATAGAAGTGAATTTCTATTACCAGAGATAAAGTCCTCTGATTCCTTGTTGGCAGAACGGGGAAACAATCCCAGACCCTGAGATCAATAGCCGAGAACTTTACCGACTCTTCCAACAGATGAAATGTAGTCTGTCAAGCCAAAAAATGTGACACTTACCGCCATTCATCGCATAAGACACAGAAAAGGGTGAGCTGGAGTGGTTGGACAGCAAGATAAAGAGATCCAGAAACTATAGATTATTAAGTACAAGGATCCAAAGGTGAAACTGGAAGGAAACTCCATAGTTGCACTAAGAAGCATTAACTGATTAGAGAGGTTGGACAGCAAGACTGAAAAAAAAGCATGAATGGCGGAAAAGTAAAAAGGTAAAATGTGGGTACACCTAAGGACCGAACAGACGTGAAGACTACCTTTCATAATACCTACAGTGCACCACGTGATGTGCACTAAGGGCAATATCCACCTATGGATGAGGGTGATAGCGACAAAGAAATTTTATTTAAACAATAGCCAAATTTACCTACAGAACAAGTTCCTCGTTGGAAGAGTCGGTAAAGTTCTCGGCTATTGATCTCAGGGTCTGGGTTCGTTTCCCCGTTCTGCCAACAAGGAATAAGAGAGCTTTATTTCTAGTAATAGAAATCCATTTCTCGATGTAGTTTGGATCCCACAAAAAGCTGTAGTTCCCGTGGCTAAGTGACCAATAGGTTCCTAGCCTCGTAAAAATATGTATAGAATGTATAGATTAGAAACCCAATGGACGCCCATTAGAGCGCCCGGAAATTCAGTGGTCTAAACATTATTGAAACAATTATTTCCGGACAGTAACTCTGCCTACACAGACAGGCGCGTTTGATATGGCCGAATGCATTCCGTCAAAACAGTACACCAAACATTGATTAAAGGATATCGTGACCACTTCGTCTTTGAGTGTTTGAGATATTTAATTAAAATTTCTCTTTCTGTCTATGACTGAAATTATGTTATATAATAATATAACACGCTTTTTTATATTAAAATGTCTCATGTATGTGATAACTTTCCGTCAAAACCACTTGCTGCTGATTGATTATGGCAAAATTTAAACTGTATAAGCTTTTTAATCGATTATTTCCAACGCCGCATGTGACAAAATACATTATTAATTTTTATAGAACTAACTGATATATTAAGATGCGTCAACAAAAATGTATACTCCCAGAACTACTTTGAATATGAGCCTACTGATTTCTTGGATTCAATCCTTTAATGACGATTTTTTGACCGAAGGGCAGACCTGAGTTACTCATGGAGGACTATTCACCACCTGTACAGGTGGGTGCGACTCTCGAAATAATTATCAAGAAGTCTAAATAGACCAAAAACGCCCAAAGGGCTCTCTCACAGGCTAAAAGCATGTATATAGAGAGAAGTGACTTTGAATTTCAGGTCTGCCTAATCAAAAACAACCATTCCAATGTCAAACCTCCCCCATACGGGCAAGGAGAGCCGTTCCAAGAAAGAAGAAGAACAGCGCAATCCATCCATCAACTGTTTCCACCCATCGTTACCATGTTCACCTATTTCGCCTTGACAGGTGTTTACCTTTTGTGTGACTCTCATTTATTTCCGTTTTTTGGGATTATTATCCTCATCTTAATGTGAGTTTTTATCATTAATCATTCCTTTTAGCCCATAGTTCATTTTGGTGTTTTCCTGTGGCCTAATACATAAGTATTTCGTTGTTAATTGGCTTGTCAAGACTGTGTACTCATCCTGACCAAAGCGACGGCCATATTTGTTGTCAGCCATAATGAACTAGCGGGTTCGCTTATATACCTGTGTTCTAATCAGTTAGCCTAGCTTTTATATTATTTGTTGTGTGTTTTTTATTCATGTTTTACCTTTTTCTAGACTGACTTAGGGTCAGTTTTCATATATATGTGTGTGTGTAAATATCTTTGCACATGAGAGGGTAGGCTATGGTTAGGTACCATCCTCCCCCACCCCGCCCTCCGCTTCCTTGAGGTGTGCTCCCCAGCTGGTAGCCCTCCCCTCTCGGTCTTCGGCCAGGGGTGTTTGGGGTACCGCTGGTTCGCCCCCTATCAGCCTTTTGATGGTGAGTAGGAGAACCCCCGTGAGTTACCTCGTCCTTCACGGCAGCGCTGTCTCACGGAGGGTGCAGTACGATATACCTCTTCTATCCTGAACCAGGTATCTGTTCAGGATAGGTGGAAGAAGGCGGCAGGACCGCTTCCCTTTGAATTGAGGGTATATTACTTGAGCGGCATACCATTTCATGATTGGTTTTTAGCAACGCGGCAGACATTCAGATTGCTAATGTCTGCCGCGTTGGCGATTCCTCTTCTATCCTGAACCAGGTATCTGTTCAGGATAGGTGGATGAAGGCGGCAGGACCGCTTCCTTCGAGTTGAAGGTGTACTCCGCCTCCTTCGAGTTGAGGGTGTACTTACTGAGCGGCATACATTTCAATGAATGGTTTTTTTTAGCAACGTGGCAGACATTCAGATTGCTGATGTCTGCCGCGTTGGCGATGCCTCTTCTATCCTGAACCAGGTATCTGTTCAGGATATGTGGAAGAAGGCGGCAGGACCGCCTCCTTCGAGTTGAGGGTGTATTTACTTGAGCGGCATACTATTTCATGAATGGATTTTAGCACGAGGCAGATATTCAGATTGCTAATGTCTGCCGCGTTGGCGATATACCTCTTCTATCCTGAACCAGGTATCTGTTCAGGATAGGTGGATGAAGGTGACAGGACCGCTTCCTTTGATTTGAGGGTGTATTTACTTGAGCGGCATACTATTTCATGAATGGTTTTCAGCAACGCGGCAGACATTCAGATTGCTAATGTCAGCCGCGTTGGCGTTAATGACTCCTAGTGTGTATATATTTTTCTTTTATGTGTTTTATTCATTCCCTTTCTATAGTTTATATTGATTTAGTCCATTATAAATTTATCAGCCTTACCTGCCACCCCCGCAACAGGATTATACTGATTGCATTTTGCTGCAGTTGCCGCGATTGCAGCGGCAGGACTTTGAAGGGATTGAATATCTTGATTACATATACCCTGCCGCCCCCCCCCCTCCCTTTTTCCATAGCAGCTCTAGGATTGCTCTAGTTACATTTTGCTGCGGTTGCGGCGGCGGGGCTATAATTGCAATAATGCTTGTTGCTGCATCGCCACCTTAAGGTGTGCCGCCCTAAAGTGGAATGCCACCCTTGGGCGGCATAGGATTTTTTGATGATTTAAACTAAATAGGAAATCCTTCTTCCAGAATGCCCTGCTGTGAATGCAATCACGCAACAGATGACATAACCCACGACTCGTGCATGGAGCAATTTGTGGCAACTCTGATGGACTATGGGACAAGGCCCGTAATTTGGCTCAAACCGAAGACGCCATCATCGCCTTTAAGGCGCTTACTGACTGAATTTATGAGTTTGGGGAAAAACTGTTCATGATGTTCATCAGAATTTAAGACACATACTGCGCCTGGATTTGACTCTTCCTGCTGGATCTCAATCCAGGGTAGGTAATTTCTTTGTCTTTGCTCAAAATGTTGATTTTTTAGGTTTAGTCTCGTTTACCTGAACTATTCCTAAAGACTTTCCTTTGACGCGTGTCCTCTATAGCAGATAATGGACGACCAAGAAGAGAAGTCTTTATCTGCAATTGCACAGGATGTGGCTTCCTCAAGGGCTTCTTCTCTGCTGCCCTCAACAGAGACTCGGCCCTTGTTCCACCTTGTAGTTCTCCTGCATCCTCTATCTCCGAGGTGGTTCTTGAAGTTGATGCATCTGGGAACGTGCCTGATGCGATACTGGAATCTCAACAACTGTAGTTTCTAAGCCTTCTCCTGCGGCCTTTAAAGAACCTCCTATACAGGATAAGATTCTAAGTCTGCCGCCCTGCCGAAGAAGTCATACTCGGCATCTAGCGCCAATCTAGATCTCGTGGATTCTCACACTTTCAGGGGAAGTCGACATCCAAATCCTCTGCAACTTCTTCCCAAGGTTCTATGAAGGGTGGCTCGTCCATAGACCCCATCTCTTCAGCAGTGACTCAAGAAGAATGTATTGCCTCTGCCGCCCTTACACAGTTGCCTCCTGGTTCCAGTTAGCCCCTTCTGCCTCAGGGGTGCCGCCCTCTCTGGCTAATTCTCAGGATACCTTGGAGATTATCCTTGGAGCAATTAGGGATACGCAACAGAGGATTGTTACTCTAGAGGAACATCCCTTTAAGAATCTAACTATGATTCCTCGTCTGATGCCACCTCTATCCAGAAGAATATTTCATTAATTAGAAACTCTCAGGAGGCACACGTTCAAAGAGACGTGGCTCCTCCAAGAAACAATGGGCATCATCCCAGTCCGTCAGGCTTATGAGGCTCTTTTTGATCGTTTTACACCTGATCCTGCTCCTATCTCAGAATGGACCGACAGCCCCTTCCATCCTCCAGATTCGAAGGGGGAAAGGGCAGTAGTCGTGCATCTAAGAATTTCGTCCCCGACTCTAGTACGGGAGGAAATGACACAGGACAGAGGTAGATGGAAGAGATTCATTAAAAACGGTGACCCCGAGTAGGGATAAAGCTGGGAAGAAGACTCCATTTCTCCCATAACATCTGCGGAATACATTAAGACATTTGAAAGGGGAGAATATTGTTCTCACGGAACCGGCTGTCTCGTTTAATTCTAACAGATTGCAGCCGCTTCCTAAGAATGCTGTTCAAAACAAGCTGGGCGCACATCAGAACTTCCTCAGCTCGTTGAACATGACCATCGCAGCGGAAGTACTAAAGTTAGTATATCCTGGTTTTACCAGAACACTGTGCTGAGTAACAGATCCCCTAGGGCTGGTCCCGAAGGATAAGATATTTTTACGTGGCTAGGAACCAATAGGTCACCTAGCAACGGGACCTACAACTTATTGTTGGATCCAAACCACATTTCTCTGATTTAGCGTTGGCAGAGCTGAGAATCAACTTCGGACCACCGGATGGGTAGACGAGTCCGAACCACTCGTCCATCGAGGAACTAATGGAAGTACCAACCAGACAGACCCCTAAAGAGGATCCTAACTCTTCAGCTCTCTATGCTTTGTTGAAGATGCCCTTACAGCCATGGTGGACAGCTTATAACCTCTTCACTATAAAGAAATATGAATTAAGGAAGTTCGCACTTCCGGGCTGTTTAATGAAAAATACTCTGGTTTAAAGCTCCTCAGTTCAGATCCGCTTTCAAGGACCTCTCTCATGAGGACGCCTGGGAAGGAGTAGTCACCCAAGCTGTTTATCAGGCCAAGTCAATGCTGACCATGCTTGGTTTTAGGAATCCTGCTACGAAGCGCCCTTTCTCACAAGACTTTGGGTAACTTCAGAAGGAATTACCAGAATCAGTACGTTTCTTCATCTTCTAACAGATGTCCCCCAGGTACCTCAAGAGGTCGTGGAAAACGTAACCTCGGGGCAGAGGTATGATGTCTCCAGGCACCCCTAGACGTAACCAGTCTTCCAGGGGAGGTATAAATCTTTTTAGAATTTGAGGGTTGGCAGGAAACTCCAATACTTTCATCAATATTGGACAAGAGATTCAGGGTCTTGCAATCATAAAGGGGCTCAGATGGGAGTGGTGCAGTCCTCCATCACACTTCCGTTTATTCTTTCAGGTTTCAATCCCCAACTCAAAGAATTTGTTTCATACATGATGAAAACCGGGGCAATAGAGGAGACGACCTCCCTCCTCTTTCAGGGCCCCTTATTTTCAGTCCCGAGAAAGATACAACAAAAGATGGATCATCTTGGACCTGTCAACCCTCAACAATCAATACAATGTCCGACCTTCAGAATGACAACTTTGCAAGACGTAAGATTGTTGTTGCCAGTAGGAGCTTTGGCCACCTCCATCGACTTAAAAGACGCCTATAGGCATATTCTGAATTTCCGATACACCCATATTACAGGAAGTTCCTTGGATTCAGTCTAGAAGGTAAGAAGTTTCGTTTCAAAGCTCTACCTTTCGGACTCAACATCGCTCCGAGAACATTCACGAAGATCTGTCGTCCAATTCTGAGGGAACTCGGGCAGAAAGGTATCCAGGTATTGATATACCTGGACGACTGGCTGATATGGGCGAATTCGGGAGTGGGTGGTTTAAAGGCAACAAGGATTGTTTTACAGACCCTGTCCGAGGTGGGGGTTTTTCTTATCAACATGAAGAATCAAGATTAACTTTCAAGATAGACTTTCAGTGGCTGGGGGTGGTTTGGGACACCACTTCTGGTACCCTGTATCTGCTGAGAGACAAGGTCCTGTCTCTATCTCGGACCCTTTCGTTATTTTTGGAGCAAACATCAGTGTCTTGTCGGCAAGTGGAGCAGATGTTGGGGAGGCTCCAATTTACATCAATAGTCGACCCTGTGGGCAAAGCCATTTTAAAGGGCCTGAATCTCTTTTTAATCACGAAGACCAACAGAAAGCAAAGGGATCAGTTTTGTCCATTCCCTCCTTTCATCAAGAAGGCTCTAGAAAGATGGATGCATCCAGAGAATTTCTTGGCAGTGATTCCTTTCCGTCCACCTCCACCCAGTCAGGATGTGTACACAGATGCCTCCCAGACAGGCTAGGGGATTCACAGATCTGCAGAGCAGATGTTTCAGGGTGCATGGTCTCATCCTCTCTCAACTTGCCATATAAATATTTTAGAGATACCCGTAGTGTATATTGCCATCAAGAAGCTGAATCTCCAGCCAGGGATCCACCTCAGATTACACTCAGACAGCGCAACAGCAGTGGCCTGTCTGAACAGGAAGGGGTCCGCGAAATCAAAGCCTCTAAGTGAGTGGACTGTCTCTATTCTGAGGTTTCTTCAGAGGAGAAACATAACGATGACAGCGTTTTACGTTGCAGGGGTGAGTAATGTTATTTCAGATGCGTTATCCGGAAGCCATCCAACACTATCAGAGTGGTCTTTGGATCAGACATCCTTCCACTAAGTTTGCTCCCAGTTGGGGATGCCCCAATTAGATCTTTTGCCACAAGAGAGAATTCCCAGTTAGCTCACTTCGTTTCTCCAGTGATCGACCTCCTAGCAGTGGAGGTCGACGCCCTCACATCGGACTGGAACAGGTGGCAAGTAATTTACCTGTTTCTTCCAACAAAGATGATCCTCAGAGTGCTCAGTTATTTGGAAAGCTTCAGGGGAAAAGCAAAGCTGATAGCCCCATTGTGGACTGCCCAGCCATGGTTCCCTCTATTGCCAGCAAGGGCAAAAAAGTAAAGGACATTAATCCGAATCCAGTACTCTCGCAACTAGTTGGGAGGAATCGTTGCTTTTGTGCCTCAAAGATTCTCCTCCAACTAGCTTGCTGGAGTTTATGATTAAGATTTATAACAAGTTGTACTCTAGTGATTCAGCAAGAATTTTATTTAAATCCTTAAGAACTTCCACCAATAGACAATATCAGACTGTGTGGAACTCTTTTTGTTATTTTATTAGATCTAATAATATTAGTAAGATTTCAGTGGAAACTATTTTAGTATTTCTGAGAAATCTTTTTAATGACAGACATTTATCTCCTACCACAATTTTAACTTATAAGTATGCATTATCTAATCCTCTTAAGCTTGCTTTCAACATTGATGTATCGGCTCATCCATTTCGAGAATTTATGAAAGCCCTTTTTTAACATCAAACCCATGATTCCTTGTACAAAATTTCTTTGTCTTCAGATAAGGTTTTTAAACTTTGCAGTGTCTTCAAGGTTCCAAGAGAACCCTTGTGTTAAAGATAGTTTATATATTACATTGTTTCTAATCTCTATTTACTACTGAGGTCAGATGAATTTCTTGATTTTTCTTCAGAGAGGGTCAGACTGTTTCCTAATCCAAAATTTTTTGGCCAAGAATGAACGTCCTAATTCTAGACGTGAACTGATTTTTATCACTAAACTTAAGGATGATTAAGGAGGTCGTCATCCTTATATCCGGTACATAAGTTGGAGAAGTATCTTGTTTAGACTTGCAATACAAAAATTTTTGAAAAAATTTTGTACACCCAGAAAACCTTTCTGACATATCAATTAATAAGTTGAGACTATTTATGGCGTCAATTCATTCGTTGGGCTGATCCAGGTTCCTTTCCAGAACTCATGATTTGAGAAAAGTCGCAACTTCTTTTGCTTTCCTAAAAGGTATGAATAACAAAATAATTTGTGATCTTGTTGAATGGTCTTCTATAACGTTTTCAGAAAACATTATTTGAAGGAGATGTCTATTATTTCCTCGTCTTTTGTCGTGCTGGGTTCTGAATCTGGAAGCATATCTTCATAAATTTAATTAATTTGTTTTACATACGTCATTTGTTATCAATTTGTACATAAGGTACTATTTCATATTGTCTAAATATATATTTCTATTATAAGTATATATTTAGATTACAATTTATGTCTCTGTGTTAACAACATAATGGGGTTGATGTCATGGTGTCAACTGGATACCTGGTATTCTACTTATTAAGTATATGTATACTTTATCTCATTTTTTCTAGAACCGATACCTATCTTTTAGGTCTGCCTTTATTAAATTTTGAATTTGTGTGGATTATGATTTGGTTGACGGTTTTTGAGTGAATAACTAATTGTTTACTGCATTTTAGTTTATTCAATTCTTAACAGAGGCAAGATACTGAATACTTATGTTTAATTATAGTAATATTTAATATTTCTCATTAATTCGCAATTTCCAATGATATTACCTCAGGATACATCAATTAGCTATTTTTTCAGGCGTATCCCTCTTCCATCAGCTGTTTCCATTCCCTTCCCTTCTTTCCCTTGTCATAAAATTCCCTTTTTTATGACTCTTGGTAAATACTCCATGAGTAACTCAGGTCTGCCCTTCGGTCAAAAAACGAGGTTTGACGAAGGAAAACGTTATTTTTGACCAAGGCAGACCTGGGTCACTCATGGAGGACTATTCACCACCTGTACAGGTGGGTGCGACTCTCGAAATAATTATCAAGAAGTCTAAATAGACCAAAAACGCCCAAAGGGCTCTCTCACAGGCTAAAAGCATGTATATAGAGAGAAGTGACTTTGAATTTCAGGTCTGCCTAATCAAAAACAACCATTCCAATGTCAAACCTCCCCACTACGGGCAAGGAGAGCCGTTCCAAGAAAGAAGAAGAACAGCGCAATCCATCCATCAACTGTTTCCACCCATCGTTACCATGTTCACTATTGAGTTAATATAGTGGTTATCGAATTGTGTGATATGTAAAAGGAAAGAAAACCATGAAGGGTGGGGTCTGAGTGACCCAGGTCTGCCTTGGTCAAAAATAACGTTTTCCTTCGTCAAACCTCGTTTATTTCTTCTTTGCTTTTTCATTTCATAAAACCGAAAATATGAAACTCTGCCTTTGTATATGTTTCACAAATCCTACAATATAGACCTGGTGTCCTTAACACGGAAATATTTCAGACATAGAGTTCCTTCTGTTGTCAACATTTACTTGGATATAAAAGATACTTAAATGATCGTGACTGTTCAAAACAATCCTAATCCAGTTAGAAGATAATGTT
>NC_087203.1:73521696-73524196 GCF_015104395.2 Macrobrachium nipponense | reverse complement strand
TAAATGAAAGATGTAAAGGTTAGAATAATGCCAAACAGTTTCGTCCTCTAATGAATGTCTTCTTGGAGGACGAAAATATTGGGATATTCAAACCTTTAATTTTTAATTCTCTTGTGTGGCATATATATATATATATATATATATATATATATATATATATATATGAATAACTTGATCACGAAGTATATAAAACCTGATGCTATGTATAAATAAAGGTTTTTGCCACGAAGGAAAAAATGAAAAAGCTTTTTATTTTTTTTCCTTCGTGGCAAAAACCTTTATATATATATATATATATATATATATATATGATATATATATATATATATATATATATATATATATATTTTATCATATATATATGTATATATATATTTATGTATATAAACTTTTATTATAGGCATTGGAATACTGGCACAGTAAAAGAAAAATTTATTGTTTTCAATTCTCACATTGCATCTATTCCTGTCGAACAGCAGAAGGAACTTTATTTCCACTGTACTATATTGATGGTGCTACCATTTCAAATATTAATTTTCGAATCCGTTATAAAATATGCATAGACTTGTTTTTCAATTCTCGGTGTCATTGTGCCGCAAAAGAATGTTTTCTCGTTTAATATTCTTCTTCAGAGAGAAAAAAAATGGTACATGACAGTTTTGCGGACGCACAATATACGAGAAGCATAAATCATGCTTCTTAAAGTCACGTCTATTCATCGTCCTTTGGATGCAATGAGAGGCAGAAAAGTCTCTACTTTTTCAGGTAGGAAGTGAAGCAAACTAAAGCGTTTGTATAATGAAGGATCCCGGCGAACATAAAAATTCATTCATTTGCACTGAATAAAGATAACTCCCCGCTGTTTGCCATATTGTTGTGCTATCATCAGAGCGATCAAAAAAGGATACAGAAAACAGTAAATGAGAAATGGACGCCATTGAAACCGACAGTGCTTTTTTCATTATGAGGACGAAACAATTCCCAATGTTTATTATCACGTTGCGTTATCTTTTGCACTTTGAGAACGTTGCCATAAAATAAATCGTTAAGTGAATAGATTCACTGAAACCGACTTTCCTTTTTTTATAATGACTACGGTTAATTATATATCTAAAAATGATATTATCGTTATCTCTCTCTCTCTCTCTCTCTCTCTCTCTCTCTCTCTCTCTCTCTCCCTAGAATTTTTCTACTGCATTCATATCTTATCTTTGGCAAAAAAAAAAAAAAAAAAATAAACAATTCTTGTAAACTACATACCTGAACTTACTTGCAGATAGGCAGCTACTGAGACGAGACGAGACTTCGAATATAAACCAAGTTTATTAGATGTCAAATATCTTGTTCTTTCTAGTTTTTCTTATATCATTTTCTTTTCATTATTCTTACTTGTTTCATTGCTACAGTGAATGGTTACTGTACTTAATGTTATTATTAATGATATATTTAATCAAATCATTATCATTGGAATTCTGCTTCCATAGATTACAGAAAGTTAAATTCTGGCTCTTCCATTCTGGTTCTCTCCTATAGTGTAAGATAATAAATTAAATGGCAGGAAATTCCTGTATTTTGAAAGTACCATTGTGTCAATAATCACTTCAGAATGTGATAATCCTTTTCCGCCGCCCTCACTTGTCACAGTTTTCAGAAAGCTAATTTTCACCTGTTCTATTTTCTTGTGGAATTTCATGTCTTAGGTTAAGCGAATGAAAGTTACGTGATGCATCATTGAACTAACACCCAGCTACTCAGTGCATTCCAAAAAGCAGAAATAACTAGGAAAACAGTAGTTCAGGAATAGCAATACTGTTCTGCGACCGTCTACATCACTTCACAGCAAACCTTTTACATTTTTATTTGTTTTATTTTCCGATTTTATACCGTCTCCTATATAGCTATATATAGATATATATATATATATATATATATAGATATATATATATATATATATATATAATTATATATATATATATATATATATAGAGCCAGGCTTATCGCTTCACATTACTGGGATCTGACCAGCAGACAAAATTTCTCACCGAGCATTTTACATTATATATATATATATATATATATATATATACTATATATCTATATATATATATAATATATATATATATGTATATATATGTATATATATATCCATATATATATATATATATATATATATATATATGTATATATATATATATATATATAATATATATATATATATCATATATATATATATTATATTATAATATAATATATATATATATTTATATATAATATAATCTAAGTATATATATATATATTATATATTTATATATATATTATATATAAAGGTTTTGCCACGGAGGAAAAATGAAAGGCGATAGAGCCAAGAACTTTCGGTCTAACACGACCCTTTACTTAGACACAACTGATTACTGATCATACAGAGCAAAAACATAGTAAAAGTAGGCCTAATATCCAAACTGACATTACAAGATTAGCATAAGGTCGATTTCGCCTTAAA
>NC_087203.1:73506696-73516696 GCF_015104395.2 Macrobrachium nipponense | reverse complement strand
TCTTTTTTTCTATTTTACAACCCAATATTCCTCCACAGAAACCTGTGTGTGGGCGTTGCAATAAGCCACGTCACACCACGGAGCAGTGCCTCTCAAAAGTGGATCCTCCTCAGCAAGCTGCTGACTCCTCAGAATGGACTACTCCATCATCCTAATAATAAGAATAACAGCCATTGGAACAGAAACAACAGGCCCAGACCTGATTTTAGCAAGAGTTTCTGTGACTCATGCAAAGTGCATGGGCACACTGCTGCCTGGGCGGGATGCCCCAAGAAAGCTCCTGTTTCTACCATTGCTATGGCTGTGACGAATCCTTCAGCTCTAGGCCCTCCTTCTCAGGGCCCCATATTTGTCGCACCTCCCAGAGGTCGCTATCCTGCCCACCAGGTCCGAGCTTTCGACGACACTGGTGCACAGGTATCCATCATTCGAGAGGATAAAATTCCTTACGGAGCTCAGGTTGATAGGCCCTAATTCATCACAATAGAGAGCCTCAACTACGCCAAGCTGTTCTTGCCTACTGTCCAGTTGAGAATCACATGACCTCACCATTCTAAGATATGTACCATGGCAGTAGCAACCTATATACAAGGAGGTTATGACGTCCTGCTAGGACAAGATTTTAAGTCTCCTTCTACCTTCGTACCGTATCAGGGCCGCCGCCCTCACATAGCTCCAGACCCGTTCCACGGGCCTCCAAGAAGTTCCTCTGCACAGCCAGTGCCACTTGAAGGTGACAGGCAGTGCCATACTCCGTCTCTCGTGGATGTTGAGCTACGTTCGAGTCCTTCCACTAAGCCAGGAAAGGCCTCAGTGCCAGTGCCAAGGCAAGACTCGAGTCTCCCTCCTAGAGCTCTAAGTCCCGGTTGCTCTCCCTCTACTGGCTTGGCCCCACTACCTATGCCAGCAGTAGAGGAAGAGCTAATTCCAATAGGAATCCTCCAGGACACCCATGACCATAGTGGACACTCCACCAACAGTGCAGCCTCGCAGACTGCCCCAGAGTCGGTCCTCCCAATGGGTAAGCCCATCCTGAATACCTTTACCTCATCCAATCCCCCTCCATTAGCAGCTAACCGGTCCCGGAGTAATGACTCTGCCAAATCCCATTTGGCCAAAGAACTCAGGGAACCGAGCCATGCAGCATTAGGCACGGGGACAAGTGCCAAGGCCCCAGTTGTTGCAGCAGCTGGGCCAATGCCCCTGCAGAATCTTCAAAGGGCTTGAATCATTCAAGGCCCCCAATGACATCGTCAAACCGACCTCAGAGAGGTTGAAGGAAGAAGGGAAAAGGGCATAGAGGTTTTCCAAAACTTTACGAGAGTCAATAGTTTCTCCGCACTAGTGCCTGGCACAGTGCCACCCTCTTATAGAGAATTCTGATCCTCTCCATCCAGAGGAGAGTGTCAGATTCTGCTACTTCTACTTCCTTCTGACCCTTTTGTAACTTTCTATCTTTTTTGTACTTCCTATACCTTCTCTTCCATAGTTTCCTTTCCTCTTCTTTACTGCCTTTAGGCATTTATTGTACATTGTATGCTCTGCTTAGGCAGAGCCACACCCGCCAGCTATTCTGGCCTTAAAAATTAGTACTTCATTATGACCTAATATTATAAAAGTGCCACAATTGGCACAGTGCCCTATCCTAGGCACTTTGCATTCCCAACTAGGGAAAATTTTATTCAGCAAAAATTGCCATAGCTTCAGAAATATTTTTGAATCCTGGCTCGTTTATACATTATTTTGATTTAATTGCTGATTTAGTGTTACTTCCTAGTCTTTATATTTTGTGAAATTGTCATTGTCACTGGTGAAATTTACATTTCGTGTAATCTTATTTAATCTGTACGGTGAATTACTCCATTAATTCCATGCTTGTTAGTTTTCACTAATGTTTACTAAGATGTAATTAATACTGTTAGGCGTCTTCTTGTTACAAGGCAAAGTCACTTAACAAAATCGTAGGGCTATTAACACACGTGAACTCGTCATATCGCCCCATCAGGGTAAACTAATAGTATGTGCTGCCTTAAACAATGAAGCTGGCAGTATTATATATGATATAATTTACCATGTAGGTTAAGTTTTATCTAATCATTATTTGCTATTCATTGCCATTCTCAGTGTGACGTTATATTTTAAAAGTATTCTTTATTGGAATATAGCAAGCTGTTAGTTGTTAGTCACGCCACCCTTTATTTTCTAATTAATGATTAATCCTCTGCCTGTAGAGTAAGCCTTCATGAATATTATCATCGGCAGAGTTGAATATTGCTTATATTA
This sequence comes from Macrobrachium nipponense, assembly GCF_015104395.2. Taxonomy (NCBI): domain Eukaryota; kingdom Metazoa; phylum Arthropoda; class Malacostraca; order Decapoda; family Palaemonidae; genus Macrobrachium; species Macrobrachium nipponense. Next base: position 73,514,413 of record NC_087203.1, on the reverse strand, counting down.
TAAGTCCACTCAAGGGAGTATGGAAGGTTCAGTAATTTATATTTGTCATTTGTTTCTGGCTTTTCTTGTCCATTCCAACCCGCCTAGGGTTGAAATGTCCTCTAGAATGGGGGAAGGGGGGGATGTTCAAGATTTTAAGCCAGAACCATGGAAAGTTAAGATTTCTTATAACAAGACTCATTCATCCTTGTCTATATAAGTTGCCCCTTTGAACTGAAAGCCTCCATTCTCTAGTCAAACTCTCTTTGCTCCCATTAGCGAAAATCCGGATTTGGGCGAAGCTTACCAGGAGAAATTTCTAAAGGGCAGGGACCCAGTGGCTCACTCAGAGCCTCCTCAGACATTGCCCTGCAGATGCCACTTCACCCCTTCTGCTCCCCCTGCCTCCTCTGGGGAAGTCCCAAGTATTTTTATACTTCTGTAGTGCACAGGAATATCAGCAGATAAGAAGACTACCAAGCCCAGGATTTCCAGGTACTGTGAGAGTAAATTCCAGTGCAGCCAGTGAATTGTTTTGCCTTTTGTTTGTATTTCATTTCCAATCTTCTAAGGCGACTTTCCCCCTCCTTTGTTTAGATTTGTTTAGCTTTTCACTCCCCCTAATCTTGGTTCAATGCTGTGATTACTACCCTTGTAATGCTAGCAAACATCCCCTAGTTAATTCAAGCAACGTAATAGTACTTCCAACACACTCCAAACATTATAAGATATAAGAGGATATGACTCAACATCCCACTATTTTGGTTGAGCTGAATACAAGGAGTGACACCCAGAAATCATTTTTTATTTTTACTGTGTATGAAATTTACTTTTCTTCAATTCTTATTTTCTCTTGCTTTCACTTTAACTATGATTTGGAATATGCACAAATGTGAAAATTCTCTTCACATAGAATTTTTTACTATTTTCATGAAAACCTGCAGTGAAGATGAATTACTGATTAATATTAACATTAAACATGAATACATGGAAACATATTAATGGAATTAGAATATAAAATATATGTCACATGAAAGGGGTTGCAGATATGAGCCGAAAGGACGCTTAAAAAAACGTTGCCTACCGTGCACCGCGTGAGGAGCATTGACGCAGTATTCCCCCGCGCCCACCTTGGATGAAAACGTATCATATTTCACAAACCGATTTTATGATTACAGACATCTTAAACATGGAACACACACTCTCTCTCTCTCTCTCTCTCTCTCTCTCTCTCTCTCTCTCTCTCTCTCTTCTACGATCACTATTTCTCAAATTTCAAATGATCGATCCATTTCAGGAGAGGAATTCTAGTGAAGAAAATTCAACATTTACTTCCTTCTATTGTATCCATTCACGAAAGGGAACTGAACAACGCTCTTGCAGCATTTTAGTTCATGAAACGTTTAGCAAATCGTGTTGTTGCAAACCACGTATCGACTGAGAATTGTAACAGCAGCAAATGGCGTGCCGTTTAGTCGAGAACTTAATTAAGAGTTTTTCATGCAATTATTCATCGACCCAGTTGAGTTGGACATTTTTTTACATCTGGGTATTTGGAAGAATGGAATCGAGGAAGCAGTGATAACGATTACTGATAAAAGGTGATCCATTCGCTATTTTGAAAATTAAAACGTTCATTATTGTAATGATCGTTTGGGACTGGAAATGTACAATGTATTGCTTGCAAATAAAAACATTTCTGTTTTAAGGTTAAATGAACGTTTTGGACTATTTAGCATCCATTTTTTTATTTACCGGCTTGATACTTTAGGATTCCAGTCATTCGGTATGCTAATGACTAAAAACACATAACATGGCGAGCAATGCTCCCACCTGCGCGTTGGCTATTCTAATTAACAGAATTCCAACCGCATTTACTGGAAGAAAAATAGTCTCGCTATTCTGAAAGAATTCCATGACTTACTCAAGAGAATTCTAGGACTTGCATGAGAGATTAATATTTCCGACACCTTACTAAAAGTTACCGAGACGAAAAAAAAAAAACATAATTACCTTAGTCGTTACCATACGAGTTGTAAATTCTCCAAGCAAAACACGAATATATATAGACTGCGGCAATTTTACGAAAAACGAAAATTAAATAGAAAACAAGTAAAAAGTGCACCGAAGAAACTTCGGCGCATTCGAGTTTTCTGTACAGCGTATAATGCTGTATGAAACTCTCAGACATGGGCCATGAAACTCAGCCACGTCCATTAAACTTTCAGCCACGGCACGTTTGTGGCCTGTGTTGCTGGTACCTATGGTGGTGCCAGACGAACGATCATGGCTAACTTTAACCGTAAATTAGATCAAAACTACTGAGGTCAGTATGTTCAGTGACTGGAGGGTGGATGATCGACATACCAATTTGCAGTCCTTCAGCCTCAGTAGTTTTTAAGATCAGAGGGCGGAGAGAAAAGGTGCGGACGGACAGACAAATAGCCATCTCGATAGTTATTTTTTCTTATTTTACAAGAAACTACAAGAAAGAAACACTAGCATTTTCAAGGACATACGTGAGCAATTTTTATGAGCATTCAAAGCACACTCTTTAATCTAGAACGCTGGCAAGGTTACACGGAAAATGCTGACTGAATAATTTACAAAATGTTTGCCATCCCATTCAATGACTTGGTAATACCACTCGTGTATTTTCCTGGTAATTCTTCACGTAACCAATGTTTACTTCCCCTTTACTTGTGAGATAAAAGAAAGAAGAATGATTATTAAGTGTCTTACACAACACATGAAGGCAAATTATTTACCAAATATTCCTTTTATTATCACACTGATTATACTCACAAGATCCAAACTATTTGACAAAGATTCATCAATTTTAAGGAAATATCCGAAGATATTAATCAACTTACGGTAATCTTAAAAGACAGACGACATGTTCGTTATAAATTCGTTTAAAATAAAAGAAAATATGTGGAGTAATTTTTGAAAAAGATATTTCATGCATCGTATCGGAATAGAAGGAGAAAAGGGGTGACGACGTATTTCATTTTCTCAGTGCGAAAATATTCGTGAAAAAATTTTTTGTTTTACGAAATTGACTTTTACTGGAAATGCTTGAATAGCCGTAAACTTTATTTTTAATTGGATGTAGCTGAAAGAAATCCAGGGGAACAAAAAAGCCAATCTTCAAAAAATGGAATATTTTTCACCTGCACTTTCGAGACATCCCATCTCCTCTGCAGCGTGTAATACATTTTCGAAAATAAATGTGAAAAATTCTCCTCCTCGTTATCGAATAATTTTGTTTGATTTATCATAGTTCGATATTGAGCTTCCTACTTCAGACTAGAAGGTATTATGATTCGTTGTGTATCCCATAACTAGTGACGAAATATTTGATACTTGAGTATACTTTACGATAGTTCAGTAGTGAAATAAAGAATAATACTTTTCTACAACATAACAGCCGCACGTATTGCGCATTTGTCATTGATAACAAACAAAGATCGTTACAGAAGTCATTCTGTAACTAAGTAGTGGCCTGACCCTCTATTATTAATATTTTTGTGGTATATTTTGTAAGAAATTTGATCGTAAGGCCGAATATTAAATAACTAAACTCCAGTTACGAATATGAGTCATACCAAGCCATAATCAATAACATGAATCTTGTCACTGTAGAAGATTAAAGAAAGAGATATAAACTGAGAACAAATATTAAGACAAACAAACAGTAATCTAGAGTAATTTTGTCCAATCCACAAATACCCCGGGTATGACATATGACGTGTATATTGACTTACGTTTCAATACTGAAAGCCTAATGTATGCATATGTGCTTGCGTGAGTATGTGTGTGTGTATATGTGTATCTATATATATATATATATATATATATATATATATATATATATATTATATATTTATATCTTATGCGCTGATTGGCCGAAGGTACACATTTTTTACTTGACAGCCTAAATTTCATATACCGATTACACAAACACACACACACACACGCACACACACACACACACACACACACACACACACACACACACACACACATATATATATATATATATATATATATATATATATATATATATATATATATATATATATAGAAGGTGTCAAACACTTCGCTTTTTATATCCTTCCCTCTATCCTAAAATCTACCCTTGGTTTTTATAGGTCTATCTCTCTTTCTACACCAATTTCTCCACATCTCCATCTGCTTCTTTCTCCAACCATCCACATTCAATCCTTCCTTGCTTCTTTATTCCGTTCCTTTATCGGAAGAGCTTTTACCCTTTCCTCTCTTTTGTTTTCTATTGAATTACTGTAATTTTTATCTTATTTTCTCAACATTTTCGACATCGTCTCTTTTATTTTTTATCGTATGTAAGTCATTTTCCATCTCCGATTCTGAAAAACAGAGTAACTAGTATTTTTTTCATGATTGGAAATTTTCCAATAATTTATAGCAATATATTGATCATTTTTCAAAACAGGATTTTGCTAACATGTAGACATTCAGTTTTGAGGGGTTTGTTTATCGGACGAAGTTGGTGTAAGATACGGCTTGTTAATTAACCTTGATGACATTAAGTGACACGATATTATATATATATATATATATATATATATATATATATATATATATATATATATATATATATGTATGTATGTATGTATATATTATAAACCCACTCTACGCCCATTGGTATGCAGTGCTAGTCAATGGTCGAGACATTAGTGCAACAATTGTATCCGTACAAAACTCTGCCAAACCAACGCGTGCGTTTGATGTGGCCATATGCATTCCATCAAGAGGACGGATGAAACATGATTGAAGGGATATCGTCCTTCAGTGTCTAGGAGACTTCATTAAAATTTCTCTTTTAGTTTATGATTCGAATTATTATTTTATCTAAGAGTACGCCGCGAATTTTGATTTCTAAATTTCTCTTGTATGTGGAGTTAATTACAATAAGTTTCCATCAAAACCATCTGTGTTCGATTGAGATATATACTTATATCTTATTTAAAGAAAATTAAATTACACTATTTCTAAATCGTTATCATTGCCACCAATGCCGTTCAACGCAAAAGGCCTCAGTTGTTACAGAATTAATTGTGATATTTTTAATTTTGTTACACCAGTATTATGAATCTTCAAAAATGTATAATATGACTATTAGGTTAACACCTTTTTCTTGGATTTACCGATTTATTTACAGATCACTTGGGTTATATTCTTCAATTCAAAATCACACGAAAATGTGAACTCCTCTGTCTTTGGATGCCTTTTACAAATCCTTCAATCTGTGGCATTTGAAACTGGAAAACCACTTTGTTTAGAGAGGCATACCCGTAACGGGCGGAGTTTTATTGATAATTGTAATCTGCTACTTATTTAATCCAGCGAGGAATTGTTCCTTGTTGATTTCATATTGGTTGGTAACGATATTCTACTAGTTCTCTATTTTTAATGGAAAAAAATTGACAATATACATCTCAGTATTACGTTAGAAGAAAACTATTTATATTTTAACATAAGTTTTGCATTTTCACTTCCTCATCTCCACCACAATGTTTGAGGTACGGCCTTGGTTTCCTAAATGTTTCTTCTCCGGCTAATTCTATCAGAACGATCTCCCTCCGTTAAACCTTTCTCCTCCCATTCTCCCTAACTTTATCACACCTTCCAATCCTTTTCCTCCCTCTCGAGGTTCTACCCCTCACAGGCAACATCCAAGCCCTCTTCTATCCTTCCTTCTCACTTATACTTACCACATGGCTATATCATCTCAATCTCGACATTCTTATCGCAGCATATTTATTACTCCACCACTTCTACTTTCTCAATATAATCATCACTGTTTTTATTTAATAAAAACAAAAGCATCACCATACTGATTATTTGTGTGTAAATATATGCACATAATCTCTACAATAATAAAGGACTTTCATATACTTGCTGACAAGAAGAATAGATAATGCTACATGTCTCGTACTGTTCTGACTTCCAAGAAAAGTAAAGATTATGTTTCAATAATATCACATTAAACTTTTTTGGGAGAGATACCTCTCTGTCAGGCATTCGTTTAAATACTGGTCTCGTAAGTCATAAACAAGTTTTTGGGTTTACATCTATAACGTCACTCTTTGGGTTTATTGTCTTAAAATATCCCTAAAAGCTCGTGCACACCTTTAAATGCACGTCAATTGATCTTCTTGCTGCTTTGACATTTCAATAAATGTTGGTGTTATGCGATATCTACAACTTCAACTTGAACTATTCAACTATTTCTTTCATTAGGTATTGACGAATCAAATCCAAAAATGCATTCAACGATTATGGCTAATAACTTTAACCTTAAATAAAACAAAAGCTACTGAGGTTAGAGGGCTCCAATTTGGTATGTTGATGATTGGGGGTAGATGATCAAGATAACAATTTGCAGCCCTCTAGCCTCAGTGGTTTTTGAGATCTGAGGGCGAACAGGAAAAAAAATGCGGATGTACACAGAAAACCGGCACAATAGTTTTCTTTTCAGAATACTAAAATACAACGAAAAGGTGTCAGTTTCGAAATGTAAAATTTTAATCCATTTTGTGATAAGGAATCAAGGTATCTCTCTTACTCTTTCGCTTTTGTAATCATTTTCCAAATTTCAGATCACCAAACCATTCCAGAATTCTAGTGAAAAAAAATTGAGCAGTGACTTACTCCCGTTGTATCCATTCACGAAATGCAACTGAGAAACGTTCTTGAAGCTTTTTACTTCATGAAGCGTTTAGCAAATCATGCTGTTACAAACCATGTATCGAATGAAAACCTGCACCAAATTGCGTCCTGTTGAGTTTAGAGAGTAATTAAGCGTTTTTCAACGTTGTGGACTGGGAATGTACAATATTTTGTGAATGGAAGCGTTTATGTTTTCTTCCGTCTGTTGATTTACCTTTTTGGACTTTAAATGATTGATTGTTTAGCATCCATTTTAATTCTTACTGACATGAAGCTTTCAGGAACCCATTCCCTCTGCATGTGCCCACGAAAATACAAAGATACAAAACACAACGTTTGAAGAACTCAACTCCCACTAGCAAGTTGGCCAATCTAATTAGCAGAATTCAAGCAGAATTCATAGAAAAAAAGTAGCCTCGTTACTCTACAAGAATTCCAGGACTTGCTCAAGAGATTTCTTAGACCTGAATAAGAGATTAATGTTTCCTGTACTCAAGTTGCTCAGAAAAGGTATATCCTAGATTAACCAGACCACTGAGCTGATTAACAGCTCTCCTGGAGCTGGCCCGAAATATTAGATATTTTTACGTGACTAGGAACCAATTGGTTGCCTAGCAACGGGACCTACAGCTTATTGTGGTATCCGATTTACATTACATCGACAAATTAATTTCTAATCACCAGAAACAAATTCCTCTGATTCCACGTTTGTAGAGCGGAGAATGTAATTCATTTAAAAACATTAAAAGATTAATTTCATTTATAAAAATTTAGAGCTCTGATTTCTTGATGAAATACTGATGCAGCGATAGGCAATATCATATGAATAATAATAATTGAATGCGGTTTATTCTGCGAAAAGACATCAAACTGATTACACGAAGAAAAATATAGAACACTTTCAAAGAAATGTATGAACAATCTTTAAGAACGATACACAGCCATCTTGAACGTACAACTCAGGCAAGGCTACACGGGAAATGTTCGCTGAACAATTTACGAAGAATATTTGCCATCCCATAAA
>NC_087203.1:73489196-73501696 GCF_015104395.2 Macrobrachium nipponense | reverse complement strand
GTTGTGATAAAGATATCATCAATATATCTCCCATAGATTCTGGGTTTTGGGTGTTTCTTCAAATGTGACCTCTTCTGTATGTGCCATGTATGCGTTTGCGAAAAGAACCCAGAGGGGGGAACCCATTGCCACGCCGTCCTTTTGTCGATATATTTCGCCCCTATGTGAGAGGAATGGGGCTTCCCTTGTACATGCTTCCAGCATCTCTTTTAAGATTTTTTCGGGGATCGGTAATGGTGGTTTCTCAGAGCGGTATATCTTGTCCATGATGATTTGTATTGTTTCATCCACTGGTACGTTAGTAAATAAACTTTCAACGTCCAGGGATGCTATGTCTTCGTCGGGTGCGGTGTCTTGCAGTAGGTCGATGAATTCCGTCGATGATTTTAGCGAGAACGTTGAGGGAATGTACGGCGTTATAATTTCATTCAATTTCTTAGCCACTTTATACATGGGAGATGTCATTTGGATATAATGGGCCGTAGCGGGTTTCCTGTTTGTGAATCTTGACTGTGCCGTAGCAGTATCCGGGTGCAAAGTCTCCGATGATTTTGGAAAGCTTACTGTCTCTGCTCTTTGTTTCGCTTTTTCTGTTAGTTTCATCATTTTCTTTTTGAGGTCATTTGTTGGGTCTTTTTTAAGTGGCTGAAACTTATTATTATCACTTAGTTATGTTTATCCATTTTGGTGTCGTATTCATCTCTATTCATTATGACGTACACTGCGGTTTTATCTCCTTTGCGTATTATTATGGTTTCGTTTTCTCTCAGTTCTTTTGCTGTTTTTTTTAACTGTGGACTGACTATGCGACTAAAGTAGTTACCACGTGTTCTATTGGCCTCACCCAGTAATTCAGCGATGCACTCTTGTTTAAGTTCGATTTTGCGTTCTTCTTTCAGTCGCAGTAGTTTGTCGATTAATACTTCTGTATTAATCCTCTTGGATTCAGGGTGTGGTTTTCGTATGTAATGGCAGTTCAGGCCTAGATTTAGTAACTGCTTTTGTTCACTCAACTCTATTCCTGATAGGTTAATATACCCGGCTTTTTTCTCTTCGTTTCTCACTGGTCCACCGTTTAATATCAGAAGCTTTTTGCTATGCCTTGCACTGACTATTTTCGAATGCTTTTCTATTTCCTCCTTTTCCACTTGTTGTTGCACAGCACATTGGGTCTCTGTGGTAGTACTATTACAGAATTCACTCCACTTTGCTGCTCTTTCTTCTTGCAGTTTGGTGATCTTTTCTGCTGTATTGCCACCACCACTGGATAATGAACTCAACCAAAATAAGCCGTAACAACTCCGGCCTAAGTTTTTCCAAGGATGAAAAACAATTGAAACCAAAGTAAATGCACCGTTACCAAGAGATGACGTTAGAAGTTAAGTAATTTCACTATTACCAAGTAATTTCACTATTACAGATGGCGTTAGGAGTTTGTAATTTATATAAACCTTTTAAGTAAATGAAATTGGTTGGTTTTTTATATATTCCTCCCCTTTTGAGAGTGAAATTACATGAAAAAGTAAATATACAAATCATAAATCTCAGAACTGAACCAGGAATTATAAAACCGAGTTTAAAGATAAGTACATATGAGCATACATAAAACTTTGATGACAAAATAAGTAGCAAAGAGTACAAACAAACCAAGTTTATTTTGAAGTTGACGACTCTTGAATGACTGATGTAGCTGGAAGTGGAGGTAGGTGTGACAGTGCATCTGCAACATTATTGTTCGATCCTGGGATCTTTCGAACTTCAATATTGAAGGACGAAAGTATGTACGACCACCTTAGTAGCTTTTGGTTGTTGAACTTCGCTCAATGCAAGAAACTGAGAGGCATGTGATCCGAGTAAACTACTACTTTCTCAAGGCCTTCCAAGTGCTGCACCGAATCTACAATGCTATATAGTTCTTTCTCCACAGTTGCCCATCGGAGTTTGCGCCTTTGAAGAACCCTGAATGGTAAGCAATCGATATCAGCCGCTCCAGCAGAGGCAGTGAGATTGTAATCTCACTGAACAATTTCTATAATAAAGCTCCTCCAAAGCCAATGTTGCTTGCATCAACCTGAAGGAAAAAAAGTTTTGTGAAGTCAGGAGCTTGCAGAAGTGGCTTAGAGATCATAAATAATTTTAATTGCCCAATGCCCCTCTCATGTTTCTCAGTCCATTGAAAAGGCACTTTAGTCGAAGTAAGAGCAAAAAGTGGGGCCGTGATAATAGAGAAGTTTGGGCAAAACCTTGAGTAAACCATGCTCAAGAATATTTTAAGCTCTTTTCTATTCCCTGGCACTGGATATTCTTTAATGGCACTAATGTTTACATCCTTTGGAATTATAGTGCCACTGCCAATAACATGACCAAGATACATCACCTGACCTTTTCCAAAAGAGCTATTAGCAAAATTGATTTTCAAGTTGACCTCCTTCAGTCTCTCGAAAAGTAAAGCTAGTATTTGTAAATGTTCTTCCAAAGTGTCCGTTTCTACAACAATGTCATCAAGATACACATACTCCTTTGAAAGACCTCTGATGACCTCTTGCATGGTTCTCTGAAAGGTTGCTGGTGTATTTGAAAGGCCAAATGGTAAAAAAAGATATTCAAAAAGACCAAAAGGGGTGATAAAAGCAAAGTTTCTTTAGCTCTTTCAGTTAACCTAATCTGATAGTAACCTTTCAATAAGTCTATCTGGGTCAGATATTTGCATTGCTAACAGAGTCTATTATATCTGAAATTCTGGGCAAAGGATAAGCATCTTTTACAGTCTTTAAATTTAGTTTCCTGTAGTCAGTACACAAACAATAATTATTGTTAGGTTTCTTTACCAGAATGCATGGAGAGGCCCAAGGAGATGTACTTGGCTTAGCTAAGTTATGTTCTAGTAATTACTCCACCTCTTGCTTCAAGATTGGTAAAAGATTATGAGATACCCGGTAAAAAGTGTCTCGTATTGGTTTAGTATTAGGCTCTAATACTACAACATGCATTATACGGGTGCAACTTCCAGGCTTATCGGAACAAATTGAAGCACACTGCTTAATGAGCGCAACCAAGTCCTCCCGCATAGGTGATGGACATTCAAGGAACTGTGGAAGGGATCTCAAAATGTCAGAATTCTCCTTGTCCTTCCAAGATAGGGTGAACTTCACACAGAAACTTTATTCGTCGTCTGCTTCCATTTCGTCTTCTTCAGTGGGTGTCTTAACATCAATCTGTGACTTTGGGGTAAAGGAGGTTAGTGGAACATTCTTAATGGTCAAATGCCAAAAGCAGAACTAAATGGTTGATTATGCCAGCAGAAACTTTGTAAGGTTTAATCAGGTTTACATGGACAAGCTGCGTGGATTTACGTCTGTCAGGGGTAGTAAGACATAGTTAGTTTTTAAGTTTTTTACCCACCGAAAATTTCGTAAGGCCCCTTAAATTTTTCTCTGAAAGGAGAGCCAGGTATTGGATGATATACAAGTACCTTGTCACCACACTTAAACTCTCTAAGCTTAGCCTTTTTGTCGTAATGGGTTTTCATATGTACCTGAGCATGCTGTAGATTTCTACGTGCAAAGTCATGCATATTTGTTAGTTTTTCCTGTAAAGATTTTAAGTGATGAGAGATGCTCACCTGTGTTTCATAATGAGAACCTTTAAGGATGTGTTCCTATAGCATACTCAGGTTAGTTCGAGGTCTACGCCCAAAAAGCAGTTCAAACGAAGACACTCCTGTAGATTCATTTGGCACACAGCGAAGCATATACTACATTAGTAGGTCCAGATCCTCATCCCAGTCTTTTCCTGTTTCTGTTACATACTTCCTTAACAGATTTTTAATGGTTTGGTGGACTCTTTCTAAGGCTCCATTTGACTGTGGATGATAAGCTGAGGCATAAACATTAACTATATTAAACTGATGGAGTGCACTTTGAAACAAAGTACTGGTGAAATTAGTGCCTCTATCACACTGAAGTTCTCGAGGGAAACCGAACAATGTAAAACTTTAAGCAATTGTTGAACAATAGTTTTAGCTGCAATATTCCGAAGTGGAATGGCTAAAGGAAACCTAGTAGTCGGGCAAAGAATGGTGAGTAAATATTCATTACGCCTGTTGGTTTTTGGCAAAGGTCCAACACAATCAATTATTACCTTTTCAAACGGGGTTTTAGGAACAACAATAGGTCTACCCGTCACCTGACACACCTAACAGGATTCTATAAAGTTCTGTACGTCCTTCTTCATCCTTGGCCAATAGAAGTCTTCTAGGAGAGGTCTGTAAGTCTTAGTGACACCAAGATGGCTTTCCATTATCGAAGATCTGAGAGAGCAAGGTACAACCAATTGATGGCAATCACGCCACGAGTCCTTAGCAGTGAGAGTAGGAGATCTGTAATGACGCATCAAAATGTTATTTTCAAGATACAAGAAAGGTAATTTGTTACTTTTATCAGAACGAACCTTAACCTTGATAAAGGAATCTTTATGGTTATCATCTGATCTCTGAAGCTCCACAAAATCATTATGATCAAGACCAACCAAATCAGCTATATTTGGAGAGGGGTTGGCTGTAGAATTATCCATAGGCGATTCTGATGCAGCAGAACGAGTGGTAACTTGGCAGGGCAGAACCTCTCGTTGGACAATTTCATTTTCCAAGACACACTCAGGCTGTGAAATAACAAGGTAAGGCAAGACATTTCCTTCTGCTAAATCATTACCTAATAAAATATCTGCCTTCTCACAGGGCAAGTCTCTGTCTAATAAAGCTACTTCTCTTCTACCAGTGTAGTAAGGGCAATCAATGTGCATAGTAACCACAGGTAATATGAATTTACTGGAAAGATCAGTGACTAACATATTTATTAGTGGGCCGAGTTAAATGTTTCAATTTACCACTCACTAATGTCTGTGATGATCCTGTGTCCCTCAACAACTTTACAGGGAAATCATTGACAGTACCAGAACAGAGAAAATTAGAGAAGTCATCAGAGACTTGGGAACAATGAAGAGCAGTTTTCGTCTGTGCTTTGCACTTTGCAAGATTCTCTGGCCTATCTCCTGTATGTTGCCGAAGAGTCTGCAAGACCTTAGATACTTGACATCGGGGGTTAGGACAGTCATGTATAGTATGGCCCCTCTGCTTACAAAAGGAACAAAAGTTACTTACACTTGCCTTTTCTGGAGAAGAGAATTTTTACTTTGTGGATGAGATTATATTCATCAGCAAGAAGAGCCACTTTCTTTCCCTCCTTCTCTTGCCGTTCTTTGATGAACATTGAAATGTTACTGGAATTTTCCTAAAAAATTCCTCTAATACCATAAGATTCTGCAATTGCTCAAAAGTGGTTATATTTTAATTCTCAAACCATTTTTTAAACTGTTTCCATTTAAGCTGAAACAATTCCAAATAAGTTTGAGAGCTCCTTTAACTGAATTTCTAAATAACTGCCTATACCCTTCAGCTGTAACAGTATATGCATTAAGGATAGCTTTCTTAAGAACTCTAACTACGCTCCTCTAGCATTTGAGCAGCTATATGAGCAGCCTTACCTTTCAAAGCACTCCTGATCAGTAGAACATTATTGATTATCTGGCCACCGCAATGTTGTCGCTGTGTCCTCAAAAGTACTGAAAAAAATATCAGGATCCCTTTCGTCAAAATAGGTAAAAGTTTACGAGCCTTAGTGAGGGAAAAAAAGACTCTACAATCTCCCTTTCTCTACTCTCTCTTCTAACCTAATGGTAGACAGTTGCCGTTCCATTTCCAGGTTTTCCTGTCGTTCCAGTACCAATAGCCTTTCCCTTTCCTGTCGTTCCAGTGCCAATAGTCTTTCCCTTTGTTCGTATTCAGCATTCTGAAATAACGCTAAATTTTCAAATTTAACATTTTCAGCAGCTACTTTAGCATTTTCAGCGTTTTGCAATGCTAGAGTGGCAGCCGTTTTCTCTCTCTGCAACTCTAGCTGTAACTTCAGTTTAACAAGTTCTGGATCCTCAGCAGCAGCACCCACACCTCGTCCTAAAGTAAGGTGACGTAGGGGAGAAGCTTCTTCCTGTGAAATTGAAGAGTTGGCCACTAAGAAATCCAAAATCCTACCTAACAGCTCGGCTTTCACCATCAAAGGGGATGTAGGAATAGTAGCACGTTCAGCTGTCTTCCGTAGATCTGTTTTCTTTGCATACTGCAATGACAAAAGGTGCTCCCGAGGGTCACCTAAAAATTTCTCCAAGTTGAACGACATGGTCAATCAAAACACAATTAAGTCGTTTGCGCTGTCACTCACAACTACTTACCACGAAATAGTCCAGTATATGGGGGGAAATTTTAGAACCCTAAGAATATTTCCAAAAGTATGAGGGCATTCATTAGTACCCTATGAGGGAAAAAGTTCCCTGAAATGATTCAATGTATGAGGGGATTTATTAGTACCCTATGAGGGAATGTGTTCCCTGAAGTAATCCAATATATGAGGGGATTTATTAGTACCCTATGAGGGAATGTGTTCCCTGAAGTAATCCAATATATGAGGGGATTTATTAGTACCCTTTGAGGGAAGGTGTTCCCTGAAGTAATCCAATATATGAGGGGATTTATTAGTACCCTATGAGGGAATGTGTTCCCTGAAGTAATCCAATATATGAGGGGATTTATTAGCACCCTATGAGGGAATGTGTTCCCTGAAGTAATCCAATATATGAGGGGATTTATTAGCACCCTATGAGGGAATGTGTTCCCTGAAGTAATCCAATATTTGAGGGGATTTATTAGCAACCTATGAGGGAATGTGTTCCCTGAAGTAATCCAATAGGTCCGGGGTGACTTGAAAGATCGCTATAGCGATAGTCGGCAATGTCAAGGCAAAATAAGAACGGCTAAATAAGTACCGAATTCCTTGCATTGCACCTCCTCCAAACCATCGGTATTTACTTGAGATGGCGTGCGATTCGCTACGGCACCTTAATGTCAGAGGTGGACTTCATTATCCATGGTGGTATAGCATGTAACATATGATTTGAGGCCCTTATTAAAGGCATTCACAAAAAATTATAATTAGTCACAATCACTATCATATCACAATCACAATCAGGTCCCGGTCAGGCCCCCACTACAACGAATTCCACTAATTCTGAAGAACTTTCATAACTCCGAGATGGAACCAGAGTCTTTTCATTTGATAATTTCCACAATAGATGGTTATACAGTGGAATAAAATAATCAGCAAGGCTTAACAAATCTATTTTCACCACATTAGATATACACAAAAGCCATTACCACCAGATCAGAATAAATATGTATTGCCACCACCGCTGGATAATGAACTCAACCAAAATAAGCCGTAACAACTCCGACCTAAGTTTTTCCAAGGATGAAAAACAGAATTGAAACCGAAGTAAATGCACCGTTACCATGAGATGGCGTTAGGAGTTTGGCAATCTACATAAACCTTTAAAGTAAATGAAATTGGTTGGTTTTTGATAATATATATTATTATATATTATATATATATTCTTATGTATGATTATATAATATATAATATATATAATATATTATTACATGTATCTACGCACACCACACACATATATATATATATATATATATATTTATATGTGTGTGTGTGTGTTTGTGTGTGAAGAATTAGTGAGGGAATGAGCGATGCAATAAAAACAATGTCCACAACGAAGTATCGAATATAGATTGGGCATCCACTGTGCGGTCATTAGATCGACGTGTTGGTCAATGGCGTAAACATTATTATAATAATTATTTCTGTATAATAACTGGGCACGCATAAACGTGTGTTCGATGTGGGCGTATGAATTGAAAAGGAAGGATACAACATGATTACAAATGTATCGTAGCCACATCTCACCTGAATGTTTGAGACATTTCAGTGACAGAAATTATGTTATTAAATAATATACAGTTCATTCCAGTATGTGAATTTCCCTTGCATGCGTAGTTAATTCTGATAACTTTCCATCACAGTAATGTTAACTGAGTTATATTACCGTACTTAAATTTGGTAAAATTTAAATTGCGCTTTTTATCGTATCACCATCAATGCCCCAAACACCGTGCGACGCCAAGGTCTTCATATTTTGTATTTAATACGATACTTTAAATTTCGTTACCAGCACATTCACTAAAGTGTATAATTTGAACTCTTAGTTACCATATTAGACCTTTGATTACTTGTTTATTACAAATTATTTCTATTTTGTTTTCCGTTTTAAAATGTCACGAAAACATGAAATTACTGCGTTCTAGAGTTCCACAAATCCTTCAATCTGCGCCATTTGAAATTGAGAAAATTAACCTCTTTTGAGCATGAAGTTGTGCTGACAATTTTTAATCAGTCATTTTACCTCATGAAGTGAGGATTTGTTCCTTATTGATTTCATTTGGGCTGGAAACTGTTCTTTATTTTTTATGGAAAATATTTTGGAACTGCATTGGCATTAAACGTATTTTTTATTATCTTCGCGAGGGATGAACAAAATTTGACGCAGATGTCGACTTCACTCTGATTATTATTATTATTATTATTATTATTATTATTATTATTATTATTATTATTATTATTATTATTATTATTATTATTATTTTATTATTATTATTATTATTATTATTATTATTATTATTATTATTATTATTATTATTATTATTATTATTATTATTATTATTATTATTATTATACAGACTGTCAATTAGGTAACAATAAAGAACTGGAGATATGAAACTAAGGACTAACAGTTAATATGATTAGAAACAATTAAACCCATAAATGAATAAACACAAATACAGGATAGAAATTCAACACTCGATGCATGACACTAGCCTTAAAACATCCCGGTTTAGTCCTTGCGGTTAGTTAAAATATTTTAACATTTGCCAATACATAATCAGAAGCCTAAGAAACCAACTAGTTCATTTATGGCGAAAAATGATTACAATGCATTCATAAAAGATGGAAATAATGTTCATGCCCTGAAAAGGCAAAATCATAATGGTTAGTGTCAAACTATATTTCCAATTCTTTTTGTTGTCAAGGTATAGTTATGGTACTGAATGATGCTGTCTCGTTTATTTGCGTGTCAATTCTGTTTTAAGCCACGTCTAGGCTTTAACTTCAGGATTTAGTCTGAACTTCCACGGAAAGCAAAAATTTAGTTATTTTTCATTACAGCAATAATATAAAATAAACCCATCTCCAAATAGGTTTGAAACAACGGCAACTAAGAACAAAAGCAAGAAAAGCCAGATGACTAGACAACATACTACAAACGAGAAGGCAAAACAAGAAAGAATAGAAGAAATGGAAAGAGGAAGTAAGAGTTAGAGGCGAGGGAGGAGAAAAAAGGAGACGGGAAAAAAAGGAGACGGAGAGAAGACAGTCGTTCCTATGCAGTCTAACAGGGAAAAAGAGGAAGAACTGGGAAGGTTTAAACACAAAAGTCTAGAAAACGGAGTCATTTCACGAGGATTGTTTGTTCTACTCGGCAAGTTACGCAAATATTCAAAAGGTCAAGTTTTTGCCGCAACTGTTATTTTGTCTTAATTTTCATTGTAGACTAGTATCTATCTATCTATCTATCTATCTATCTATCTATCTATCTATATATATATATATATATATATATATATATATATATATATATATATATATATTTTTTTTTAATTATATATATGAATAACTTGATCACGAATTATATAAAACGTGATGCATGTATAAATAAAGGTTTTTTTGCCACGAAGGAAAAAATGAAAAACGAGATAGCCGAGTACTTTCGGTCCTATTCGGACCCTCAGTAAAGGGTCCGAATAGGACCGAAAGTACTCGGCTATCTCGTTGTTTTTTTCATTTTTTTCCTTCGTGGCAAAAAAACCTTTATTTATATATATATATAAATATATATATATTTTATATAATAGTATATATATATATATAACAAATACATACATATACAGTATATATATATATATATAATATATATTATATATATATATATATATATATATATATATATATATATAATATATACACATACACACGTATATATATCAACCGTTGATAAAATCCTGCCCTCTTGAAACTTTGCTACCCTTAATGAATATGTATTAAGGAAAAAGGAAAAGTTTTCTTAAAACGTGAGGCTCTGTGAAAGAAGAACTTGATCTCCTGCTATATTTTCAAACTATCACGTAAGATATATATGTGAAAAACAAAAATGTTATGTCATCAAATTCAACAAAATACACACATACACATAGCCTATATACCGTAATATATATATATATATATATATATATATATATATATATATATTATAGTATATATGATAAATTTATATATATATATATTATATATATATATCTATAATATATAAAATTTATCTATATATATATATATATATATATATTATATATATATACTATATATATATATATATATTTAATATATATAATTGATAAACAGATATAATTTACTTATCTATCTATCTATCTATTTGTCTGTGTGTCTGTCTACTGTAGTTTCTAGGTTTTCATTAATTTACAATAAATATGGAAGCATCAATAACTAGCCCAGTATGAAGTTCCTATTGCTCGGAGGAGGGGAAAATTGCCGGCACAATTTTTGCCTTATTGCTCCACATTCAAATAATTTTAATAATAATTGAAATTTTCGATTTTATATCTAAATATAGAAACATTCTACCTATTTTTGTCATTATTATCGTTATTATTATCAACTAATCCCTTCTCAAAATTACTTCGATTAAGTTACGGAATTATTTTAAAAGGTGAACGGCGCACTCCTAAGAATAATTTTCAATCACTCCAACTGCAAGCAGCCTTAGCAGCACTGCGCGTATTCCAAAATATATGTGGCTTTCGTTTCCATATTTTGACTTATGCAAAAGATAAATGGAAGAAGAATGAATTAATTAGTTACGAATTACTAGATTCATGGTTTACTTTTAGGATTATTATCATAAAGATCAATGCACCCACAAATCTCAACGTAAGAGAGAGAGAGAGAGAGAGAGAGAGAGAGAGAGAGAGAGAGAGAGAGAGAGAGGGAGAGAGAGAGAGAGAGATAAATTATTTGAGAATATATATTTCAAATTATATGGAAATCTCATAACTCATGAGCACGTCACATACCTTCAAAAACATATGCTACACGTCACAAAAGTGAACCTATCAGCTTTTGAGCCATGTGACCATAACTGTTGTTTTGAGATTTGCAATAAGAATCATTATTAAAGTCCTAACGCCACTATCGGATTTATTTTCTGATGCAAATCATTTTCAGAAAATGATTTCCGAAAGTGTTCAGTTTGAACAATTTCATCCTTCA
This sequence comes from Macrobrachium nipponense, assembly GCF_015104395.2. NCBI lineage: Eukaryota > Metazoa > Arthropoda > Malacostraca > Decapoda > Palaemonidae > Macrobrachium > Macrobrachium nipponense. Next base: position 73,490,342 of record NC_087203.1, on the reverse strand, counting down.
AGAACGAAATGTTTCACATGTCAGTCAGTCTTTCAGGATTTTCAACAGAGGAATGATTTTAAGAGAGACAAAAACAAGATATCCATGGAAATGGCATCCGTGTCTGTAGTTCTGCGAGTGATATTTATTCACCAAAGCAAAGACTGGTTTTCTTTTTTATTTCACCAGACTGTCAAGATGGTGTGTCAGGGAATTTTCAAATGATACATGAATCATATAGTACAATCTTTCATCTATCGCTGGCTCACACACAGAATTAATATATATATATATATATATATATATATATATATATATATATATATATATATATAATATATATGTGTGTGTGTGTGTGTGTGTGTGTGTGTGTGTGTATATATATTTTATATATATATATAGTATATATATATATATATATATATATATATGAATCTTTATCACATCACCCTGATTCATATACATGCATTAAGCTACAAAATTTAATGTCCTTTAATATCCAATTCGCTCTGCCTCTGAATTAATATATTTTCAATATGATGACTGTAGGGAAATTTTTTTAATTGATTGATAATCATTTCGTCCTCTCATTGGATTCCAATTAGCGCTCTAGAATACTCCCCCTCGGTTAACATATATGAAAATTATAAGCCCGAGGTAGAGCGAACCGGATATTAAAGCACATTATTTGTAGCTTAATGTGTATATATATCATATATATATATATATATATATATATATATATATATATATATATATATATATATACATGTGTATATACACAAATACATATATATATATATAATATATATATATATATATATATATATATATATATATATATATATATATTTTAGAATATATATGTGTTTGTGTGTGTGTGTGTGTGGGTGTATGTATGTGAATATATATAATAGGCCCCTGGGTGTAAAAGTGAATTTGAAAACTAAAAGATATTCGTGAATGTGAGAACGTCAAACACGTATACTTAATAAAAATCATCATATATATATATATATCTATGTATGTATAGAATGCAAATACACAGAAGATGAGAGGCAGAAATCCGTACCGAGAGCTTTCGTCTTTATTGAAACATTGCCTCGACAATGACTCGGTAAAGTCGAAAGTGATCGGTACGGATTTGCTGCCTCTCATCTTCCTGTG
>NC_087203.1:73471696-73484196 GCF_015104395.2 Macrobrachium nipponense | reverse complement strand
AGATACATACATACATACCTATACATACATAGAAAAAAATACAAAAAATAAGTTTAAAACTGATGCAACTTTCAGAGAGAGAGAAAAGGGAAGTGAGGGAAGGTAGATGGAGGGGGTTGGCGGTGGAGGTAGGGGGAGAGAGTAGGCGGAGCTCTTTGCTGTTGTATTCGTATCCATTTCTGGCTAATCGAGTTTTTGCTCTTTGTACAGGGACAAGTGTCTTTATTCTTTACAATTAGCGATTCATGATACTCTTATAAATTACGGCACTGGATGTAATACACTATAGCAAAATCTCGTACTGATACGAGTGTTTGTAGCAGTTATTGCCAAAAAACGTGTTTGCACTGTCTGTGGAACCATAGTAGGTTCCAACTTCTTTTATGACCTTTGTAGTTGAGTCAGTACTATCTTGGCCTGACAACTGGGAGACAGATTCTCACAGCGTAATTATGATCTATTTACAGGATTACAATACACACGAAGTCTCTAAGAACGTATCCCGCATGTAAATATATATGTATGTAGAATCTACTGGTCATTTTTACCAGTTACATGTGAAATTATATTAGCCACAATGCCTTTTTGACTTCTCGAATTCTTTGCTCTTTTTTTGGATATGCTTGTCACTACAAAGCCTTGAGCTCCAACCTCGTCGTGATTATGGCATCGCGGGTTCGTTTCCCGCTACCGGACATCATGATTTCTTCGATTTCTTTGAAGTCATTACAAAGCCTTTGAAGATCTCAAGGCTTTGTAATGACAAGCGTATCCAAAAAAGAGCAAAGAATTTGAGAAGTTAAGTGGGCATTGTGGCTATTACAATTTCATATATATATTCCATATTTAGCTGGTACAAATGATTAGTAGGTTCTAATATATATATATATATATATATATATATATATATATATATATATATATATATATATATATATATATATATTTATATATATATATATATATATATATATATATATATATATATATATATATATATATATATATATATATATATATATATATATATATATATTACACACACACACACCACACACACGCTCATCTATATATATATATATATATATATATATATATATATATATATATATATATATATATATATTATATATATATATATGTATTTACACAACATCAAACAAACAAATGCTTGAGTTGCCCTCTTAATACTTGCGTAGGTTTCCGGAATGTTATAAAATCAATCCGCATTAGAATTCTCTTAAAATATGTAGAAATGTTGCAGAGAAGAATGTTTGTTCGTCCCAAAAATGCATCAAATCAGTATCCAGGTTTACTTCAAAGAAGACACCAGACCCTCAGTAGTCCAGGCCCTAATGTACAGACCCGTATGCTTTTTTTTTGTGCCCTAAATTTTTCAATTGCTGTGAGTAGTATGGCCCTTAACCAACCTTTATTCCTCATTCAGTCAGACATCTGGCTAGTTGGGCATAACTCCAGGAGAAGCCCTTTAAATGTGGCTTCTGCTGGTCATACTAAAAAAAAGTAACTTTTTTATTTAATGGGCTATAGAAGTAAATTATGCTTCTACATGGGGATTTTCAGTGGTGAGGAATCCATTTCTGACCTTAATTTTACTTTCAGATGTCATTAACCCACAAACCGAAGGTAGTAACTACTGGCCAACGCAATTTCGTTAACCCATTCTAAAAGTCTTCATGTATAAGCATTGATCCTTTTAGGGTGTGATTTGTGTGTATGGATAGACTTATTCATGAGTTTAATCAATAGAAATGCATTATATTTGGAGTGACGAAGACATTTCATGCAATGTGTAATATAATATCCACAAACATTTTTACAAATTACAATACAAGGCTAACTGAACTCCAAATGAAACCTTTTTACGTGACATATCATGTTGCAAAGAAAATTGTAACTTATTTTGGTTTCAATCAGTAGCAAATTAGGTAAAATCGATTCAATATCTGTATTAGGATAAAGACAGCTCATTATTAATCATTGTCATCATCAGATGTACATGCCTCATTGCTTTTACAATCACTACTGCCTTTGTAGCAATATGTACTACAAGAAACACTTCACGCAATGATTAATATAATATCCACACACTTATTTACAAATTACAATACAAGGTTAATTGAACTCCAAAGGAAAGTTATTAAGCGACATATCATGGTGAAAAGAAAATTGTGATTCATTTCTGTTTCAATCAATAGCAAATTAGGTATAATCAAGCAGTACCTGTCTTAGTATAAAGACAGATCGTTATAAATTGTTGCCATCATCAGATGCACATGCCTCACTGTTTTTACAGTCACTACTGTCTTTCTGGCAGGATGTCACACAGGAAAAACTGGCAGCTTTGGTAACGGCAACGTTTTGTTCACATTTGCTAGTGCACGGGCAGGTAACTAACTACCTTGTCATCTGGAAGTGTCCTTAGGAATTTCATCGGTAAGAGATGGCCGCTTTGTCTTTCCAACCCGAACTTTCCTGGTTCACATTCAGTGGTTGTGCTTGAGATGAGTGTTAGTGCATTCCGTACCACAAAAAACCCACGGTATAAGTGCCCATGAATAGTACTTGATGTTGGAGACAGCATTTCCAGTCCTTTAAATGCTGGTGACATATAGATCTCATGACGTAGTTTATCAAAAGTTGATGCTGCAGTCTTTGATCTTGCCCCTGCCCATGCTCGTAATAGGAATCTTTCAGCCATATGCAGATCCTCATTAGACAATACATCAGTCTCTGCCCAGTTCGCCGGTAGTTGGGTAGGACTGCTTGCTAATACTGCATGTTTGATACCAATTCGGCTCATGGAGTCATCACCGGTGAGCACATGAACCTTCAATAATGAAAGACATAGTGGCCTACCAAGTTTTCCTGATCATCAGGTATCACAATTGGATGGACATCAAACATGCTACCTTTTGGAATACTAAATAACGCTGAAAAGAATGTCATCAAACCATCTAGCATTGTTGTAGCGTCCCAAGAGTTTTTCAGTTCTTCATCATCACAAACTTATCCCCAAGACTAAAGTTAACCTTTTGTAAAATCCCTCTCAATATGTAGCCTGCATCATGAAGGATATTCTAGTTCTTGATCTTGGTTGCTAGCTTGCCAGGACGAATAGCTGATGAATACACCAACTCAGAAGCATTGCGCTGAGGTATCTGTGCAAACTTTATTTTATTACCATAGTGGTCCATGAGCAGTTGCTTTACATCCCTGTTTTGTAGTGTGATATGGCTCCCCTTCTTTAACGTAAACCCATATCCTTTCTCATGAAGGGGATCAATATGATCTAATGCCTATAAAAAAAAAGATTGCTTTTGAACTGACACAGTAATTTTCTCGGCAAAGGGAGATGGACTGAGTGAACATTTATATTTTATGATGTAATTTTTTATGCAGCGCTAGTGAGAAAATAAGCCTGCTGCAAACTCTGCCTCTGCAGATGACAAATGCGAGACCCTATTAAACACTTTATTTTGGAAATGCTGTGCTGCCTGCAAGAGCCTTTCTGCCCTATGCTTTTCACAAATACGAAATTTTTCTTGGACCTTTTTCCCCTTAAATCTTGATCTAGCACAACCACACACCACACATGGCAAAAAGTCAGGATGAACTTTACTACTGGCCTTACTTCTAGCAGGTGTGCGACTACGAAGCGACTTCGATATACTCTCAGATTCCTCAGTGTTGAGGTCAGCTACTTCATACAGCGATTTCTGATTAGTTGTCTCTAGTATTCGTGATTTAGCAATTGATTCAAGTGTTTTTTTTCTTGGTGTATGACTTATAGCACTTTGAAAGGTGATACACAAATGAGTTAGATTGGCCCTCAGCCACAATTTTGAGCTTTTTGCACCCTTTCTCATCCTGTCTGATAGAAGTAGCACGTTTAATATTTTCTTGTCCGTGAGTCACTGAGTGACATAGGATTTTGTTATGTTGTTGATGTGTTGACATAGAATACATTCCTTCACATCAAATTCTTTTGTGATGGTTGACAATTGTATGCCTTCAATCACTAGACAGCTATCACCTGCAAATGAGGTTGAGGGTTCTGAAATAATTTTCAATCTGGTATCTTCTCTTCAGTCAACACCAACAAACTGGAAAGGAAGGAACATGTCAAATGCTCTCATATGAATATATATATATAGGTATATATATATATATATATATATATATATATATATAGGTATATATATATATATATAATGTATATATATATATATATTATATCATATATATATATATATATATATATATATATATATATATATATATATATATATATATATATAAAACTTCATAAACACATGAATAGTTCTCTGAATTTTCTCATGACACTGCTAATAAAACTTCCCTGTAAATATATAAATAATTCTATACGTTTGATTTCTGGGTTAATGGCATCTCAAACTTCAAAAGTAAGGTCGGAAATGGATTCCTATCCATCAAAAACCCTTATATAGTAATAAAATTTATTTGTGTATAACCCATTAACTAAAAAAAAAGTAAATTTTTCGTATGGACAGACAGACGTAATAAAATTTATTTGTGTATATCCATTAACTAAAAAAAAGTAAATTTTTCGTATGACAGACAGACGTCATATTTAAACGGGTTTGTCCTGGAGTTATGCCCAACTAGCCAGATGTCTGACCGAATTAGGAATAAAGGTCAAGGGTCACACTACTCACAGCAATTGAAAAATTTAGGGCACAAAAAAATGCATATGGGTCTGTACATTAGGGCCTGGACTACAGTACTCACATTAGATTTCAATTCTTTATTAGACAGCCACGCTACCTAAGAATATATATATATATTTTCATATAGTCAATGGATACTATTTTTTCATTGACCTGATAGTCTCGATCTAGTGTCCTTAACATTCGTCGACGGCCTGTTCAAAAGACGTCAAATTTTCTATATCAGAGTTCTTTCTATGCTCCACATTTTGTTTCAAATGGAACTGAGAAATAGTCGAACATGACAGGACAAAAAAAAAAAAATTCCTAATCCAGTATGAAAATGTGAAAATGAAACTCCCACTGTACACGATACCAGACCAGCCCCAGGAAAAGAGGCAGATTAAATACCTCAGACAAAATACAAGAAGATGGAAAACTCCTCTTATATCATTTATCTTTTGTATCTCGGAATAGTTCCATCACATTCCTAACATTCCTTGTTTACGTATGAGGCACTGTACTAGTCACGTTAGGGTGAATATGTGAAAGGAACGTCCAATAATTATAGAAGACTGTTACTAAGTGGATATAGTCTACTCTTTTTCAATTCCCCGTTGAACAATAATTCTAGAATATATAGAAATGTAAAAAATACCTTCACTTACACATTTTGGCTACTAGTATTTGAAAACCTGGAGCTAAGCTGATTTGCTTCAAATAACGTTAAACACCATTATATGAAAGCGTATTATATTTTACAACATTATTTCATAATTACAGATATCGAAGAGAAATGAAACGGGACGGTATCATTTCGAAATGTAAATTTTCCATACATTTCTGTATATTCGAGTAGAATCTCTCTCTCTCTCTCTCTCTCTCTCTCTCTCTCTCTCTCTCTCTCTCTCTCTCTCTCTCTTGTAATCACTGTTTTCCAAAGTTTTTCTGACCAAACCATTTCAAAGGAAGTCTAGTAAAGAAAATTCAATAATCACTGCCTTCTATGGTATCCATTCACGAAATGCAACTGGGTAACGTTCTTATAGCGTTTTAGTTCATGAGGCGTATAGCAAATCGTATTGTTGCAAACCAAGTAGTATCGTATGAACATCGCATCTGCAGCAAATATCGTCCCGTTCAGTCGGGAAAGAAATGAGGCGTTTTTCATCCAGTTATCGACCTAGTTGCCCTGGACATTTTTCCACATCTGGGTATTTGGTAGAATGGAAAGGAGAAAGCATTTATAACGATTAATGATAACAGCGGGCGAAATATTCACTACGTTGAAAATGAGCACGATAATTTTTTTTTTTTTTGTGGGGGGTGGGGTAAGAGGGAAACGAACGTTTATGACTGGAAATATACAATAATGGGCTAATGAAAACGTTTGTGTGCTTGTAACTTAGTTGGAAATGACTGGTAATTTAGCATCCGTTTTATTTATACTCCACTTCGGGCTTATATGGTCTCACTCGTATAGAATGTGTTTACGAGAATACACAGTAGAAACACAGCATAAGTAGAGTCCAATATCTTCCTGCAGATTGGCTAATCTAATTAATAGAATTCCAACCGTGTTCATTAAAATAATCTCAAAAAAAGAGATTTAATCTTCCTAAAAACCAACCAAATGTTACTGAGGCAAAAAGCAACCAAAAACAATTATTCAAGTCATAAACCGTTCCGAATTCTGAATTCTCCAAGCAAGAAATGAATGATATTTATAGAATGCGTTCATTTTGCGTCAAAAAGAAAAATGAAAACAATTGTAAAAGAAAACAAGTAAAAAATACCCCGAAGAATCTCATTTCCTGTACAAAATTATGCTATATGAAACTTTCAGCAACGGCCCATAAAACTCTCATCCTCGGCCAATGAAACATTCACCCACAGCCCAGTGGTGGCTAGTGATATTGGCACCCATAGCGGTGCCAGACGTAGGATCACCGCTAACTTTAACCTTGAACAAAATGAAAGTTACTAAGGCTAGAGGGCTGCAATTTGGAATGTTTGATGATTGGAGAGTGGATGACCATATCAATTTGCAGCCATGTAGCCTCAGTAGTTATTAAGATCTGAGGGCGGAAAGAAAACGTGCGGATGGACAGATAAGTAGCCATATAAATAGTTTTATTTTACAGAAAACTAAAAAGAAAAAATCACTAGCATTCTCAAAGTCATAACTGAGCAATCTTTATGAACGTCTAACGAACAATCTTTAGCTTGCAACGCAAGTCATGTTACACGGGAAATGCTTACTGAATTTTTTTTAAAAAGAATGTTTGCTATCCCATTAAATGACTCGATAATATGATCACTCGTGTATTTTCAAGGTAATGTTTTACATAACCATTATTTGTGTCATATATTTTTGAGGGAATAAAGAATGATGATCAATGGCTTTATACAACGTATGAAACTAATTGTTCCAAATTATTCAGAAAATACTTCTTTTACTGCCTAAGTAATTATAATCACGTGATCAAAAGTGACTGATAACGATCTATTTATAGATTATCCATTGCAGGCAAATACCTAATGAAACAAATCATCTTAATGGTATTTTGAAATGTCATAAGATATGCTTGGTATAAAGTCGTTCAAAAATTTAAAGAAATCAACAGGACATCGACCAATTCAGAATCTTATAATATATATATATATATATATATTATATATATTATAATAATATATATATATATATATATTTATACATAGCATGCATTGTATCGGCATAAGTGGCAAAAAATTGGTACCGCCCCTTTATTCAAAATTTTACTTATATTTTATTTTAATCAGGATTAATTAAACCATTCCTAAAAGGAATTTTGTTTTGTTTTCCCCATAAACACACGATTTATTCATTAAATTCTTGGGACTCTGTCTTTACCTTCCGATAGCCGTTCGTTTTATGCTTTATTCAATCGACTTGAAAAACAAATCCACGAGAACAAAAACACCAACCTTCGATAAATGGAATATTCTTCACGAAAACTGTCAAGACATCCGATCTGTTCTTCAGTGTGGAATAAAATCTCAAAAATGTTTTTGAAGAATTCTGTTCCTCGATATCGCGTTGTTTCGTATGATGTATTACAGTTCGACATTGAGGTTCTGTCATCATACCAGGAAGTATTATGACTCGTTTTGTATCTCATAACCAGTGGCGAAATATCTTATAGTTAGGTATACTTTACGACAGTTCGGCAAGAGCATAAAGAATAATGCTTTGTAAAACGGCATAAACATATGTGTTATAGTATTTCTTATTTATTATGTCGTTATAAAAGTCATTCTGGAAAGAACGGATAGTCAGATCGTCAGTTACAAATCTTGATTTTCAATTTCATGTTTAATCTGATCGGAAAGCTCAGAATTAAATGCTATGCTCTGTTGGGAAAATGGGACAAACAAACGAACAGTAAAGAAAATGAATTTTGAAAAAACATAGAAGTCTTCTGAATTAAGGAGGAATGTGGAAATTAAACCGGTAATGGACAAATGCTCGAATTCATATCGTATCAATAAATACTGTCCAGACAAATAAGCTGTAATTTAGAGCAATTTTGTCCAGTATACAAATACCCCTGATATGAAATGTTTACTATCGTCTTATGTTGTCATTCTAAAATCTTCATATACACATACACACACACACACACACACACACACCACACACACATATATATATATATATATACATCTATATATAATATATATATAATATATATATATAGATGATATATATATATGCACACGTCGCATCAATTGTTATGATTAAGATTATTGAGCATTAACTCACATCAGTATTGTTCAATATATTGTTCAATACAAGAAAACGGCAAGAAATGGAATGTCTATTACATTGTTAAAAGTCTTGTAAAATAATTATAAATATATTGCTATTAATCTCTGGATAATTCTCATGCTCAAGAAAAAAATGCCCGGTACTCATTTTATTAATTTCGTGGAAGAGTATATCCAGTACGGGAACAATTAAAAAAAAACAAGACCTCAGTAGAGGAGGAGGAGGCGATAAAGGGAAGTGAAAACAAACGAGAGGAAAAGGAGATCAACGCCTGTGACAACCGGAGGGAATGAAGAGGAAAAGGAGGAGTGAATTGGAATGGACGGTGAAAGACGCAGATGGAGACGGAGAGGAACTGGTGTAGAGAGAGAAATAAGCCGATGAAAAACAAGGTAACGTTCTTAGATGTAGGCGAAGATAGACAGAAACGAGGAGATTAATTCTTCGATATTACATGAAAACTACTTCAACCTTGAACGTTATTTTAGAGTAGCAAGATTCTGTCAACGTTATAGTTATATCACACAAATTACTCACTAGTCTCATAGGGAGATGGAAATCTAGGAATGGGAATGAAGTGAGAAAACACAGCTGAAAACAAGAATGAGTGCTAGGCAGAATGACGGGCGTAGACTGCACCAGGTCGTTGGTTAAGGCGTCCCTTGCCGGTCTTCCCACCCTGTTGTAGGGGTGTAAGAATACTACTACCGTAGGTCCTGCATGTCGTAAGAGGCGACTAAAAGGACAGCTGCTGCCTTGCAGTTTTACTTTTTTAGTAGAAGGCTAGGCCCACAGCCAATAACTGTGGAAACTGCTGCCTTGCAGTTATTGGCGGTGGGGCCTAGCCCTTTTTAGGTAAAGGCTAGGCTCACCGCCAATAACTGTGGAAACTGCTGCCTTGCGCTCTTACTTTTTAGTAAAAGGCTAGGCCCACCGCCAATAACTGTGGAAACTGCTGCCTTGCAGTCTTACTTTTTAGTAAAAGGCTAGGGCCCACTGCCAATAACTGTGGAAACTTGCTGCCTTTGCGGTTCTTACTTTTTTAATTAAAAGGCTAGGCCCAAAAGGCTAGGCTTCACGCCAATTTTTAAACTGTGGAAACTGGCGGCCCTTGCGGTTCTTACTAGGCCCAAAAGGCTAGCTCACCGCCAATAAACTGTGGAAACTGCTGCCTTGCGGTCTTACTTTTTAGTAAAAGGCTAGGCCCACCGCCAATAACTGTGGAAACTGCTGCCTTGCGGTCTTACTTTTTAGTATAGGTAAAAGGCTAGCCACCGCCAATAACTGGTTTTGGAAAACTGCTGCCTTGCAGGACTTACTTTTTGTTTAGTAAAAGGCTAGGCCCCACCGCCAATAAACTGTGGGAAACTGCTGCCTTTGCAGAACGTTCACTTTTTATGTAAAAAAGGCTAGGCCCACCGCCAAATAAACCTGTGGAAAACTTGGCTGCCTTGCCGACTTACTTGTTTTTAGTTAAAAGGCTTAGGCCACCGCCCAATTTTTAACTGGGAAACTGCTGCCTTCAAAAGGACTTACTTTTTAGTAAAAAGGTAGGCCCCACCGCAAATAAACTGTGGAAAACTGCTGCCCTTGCAGTCTTACTTTTTAGTAAAAGGCTAGGCCCACCGCCAATAACTGTGGAAAGAAACTGCTGCCTTCTGACAGTCTTACTTTTTAGTAAAAAGGCTAGGCCACCGCCAATAAGGCCCCTGGTGGAAACCTGCCTGCCGTGCAAGTCTAATTTTTAGTAAAAGGCTAGGCCCACCGCCAATAATGTGAGATACTGCTGCCTTGACCAGACTTACTTTTTAGGTAAAAAAGGCTAGGCCCACCGCCCAATAAACTGTTGGAAACTTGCTGCCTTGCCAGCCTACTTAATTTTTAGTAAAAGGCTAGGCCCACCGCCCAATAACTGTGGAAACGCTGCTTGCATCTTAACTTTTTAGTAAAAGGCTAGGCCCACTGCAATATGTGGAAACTGCTGCCTTGCGTCTTTACTTTTTAGTAAAAGGCTAGGCCCAAAAGGCGGGGAGGCTCACCGCATAACTGAAACTGCTGCCTTTGCGGTCTTACTTTTTTGTAATTAAAAGGCTAGGCCCACCGCCAATAACTGTGGAAACTGCTGCCTTGCGGTCTTACTTTTTAGTAAAAGGCTAGGCCCACCGCCAATAACTGTGGAAACTGCTGCCTTGCAGACTTACTTTTTAGTAAAAGGCTAGGCCCACCGCCAATAACTGTGGAAACTGCTGCCTTGCAGACTTACTTTTTAGTAAAAGGCTAGGCCCACCGCCAATAACTGTGGAAACTGCTGCCTTGCGTCTTACTTTTTAGTAAAAGGCTGGCCCAACCGCCAATAACTGTAAACTGCTGCCTTGCAGACTTACTTTTTAGTAAAAGGCTAGGCCCGCCAATAACTGTGGAAACTGCTGCCTTGGCAGTCTTACTTTTAGTAAAAGGCTAGGCCCCCACCCCGCCAATAACTGTGGAAACGCTGCCTTGCAGTCTTGTTTTTAGTAAAACGGCTAGGCCCAACCCGCCAATAACTGTGGAAACTGCTGCCTTGCATCTTACTTTTTAGTAAAAAGCTAGGCCCACCCGCCAATAACTGTGGAAAACTGTTGCCTTGAGGTGGACTTTTTAGTCAAATGGCGAGGCCCACGCAATAACGTGGATGATGACAGCAAGGGCATGCGGTCGTAAAAACCCCTTTGCCATATAATAAACCAAGCCTGATGTTGTAAGGAAAGGCGCATCAGGCAACCAACCCCTTAGTGTAGGGATAACAGTGGAAAAAAGAAGTCCCTTGCAGGTCTTCACCGAAGGATACGCATCAATTCTTCAACAATCACGAACCAAGACTGGGGCCTTCGTCAACCAGACTTATTGGCAAAGTCTCCACACTGTTCTTGATCATACTAGCCTCTTCAGTGTCAAGAAGATGTTTCAAACATTAGACCGCTTCCTGGTATAAGGTATTCTGAAAGAGCTGAGGTCGAAGAGCAGCGTCAATTTCCGTGAGAACTATGTCCTGAGAAGGTTTCACTTTCCCATATAACTTTTGCTTGTACAATTACCAGTATTTCATGTAGACTGCCATTTTGTGTGCCTGCCCCTGTAGATCAAGTGCCATCCACTCAACTCTGCCAGTGCCTATGTCAGGGAATCATATCCCTATATGCCAATGACTCCCAAGCTCAATTACTGTGCTCCACTGCGTAGTGATATTGTGCTTTTGTTAATTTTAGTTCGTAATACTTATTCTCATGTCCATATCTAATTCTGTACGACAAGAGATTGCTTGCATTGTGGTGGCACTCTGCTTTGCTATTGTGATTTATATCAGTGCCCCGGAGCTAGCTGATGCCCCTGTAATTGTATATCTTCTGATTTCCCTTTTAGAAATTATAGTGATTTATGAACAGAGTACATGTTATATCAATTCCTTTTCTTGGTTAACGAGTTTGGTTATTCTAAAACGGGTATACTCCCACTTGCGTAGATTGCACATAAGGAAATAATTTTGAGAATTCCAAAATTTTGGAATTTGTAAATTTCCATTAACTCAGGCATTGCACTATGAATATATATATATATATATATATATATATATATATATATATATATTAACATAGTTAATTTGTTTGTTTTAAGTGAGGCATAGTGGGGACTGCAATTTAAACGATATCTAAAATTCTAAAATGAACTATAACTTCTAGATTAGAAACCCACAGCGTACCCATTAGTGCGCTGTGCTGGTCAATAGTCTAAACATTATTGAAACTATATATTATATATATATATATATATATATATAATTAATAATATATAATTATTATATATATATATATATATATATTTTTTTTTTAATATATAATAGAAATTACAAAGCGCTCAGAAAGAAAACATAGTAAAGACGAAGGTCTTTTCTTGATATTCCACCAAGCAACTTTTGCTTTCTCTTCAACGTGCCCTACAAA
>NC_087203.1:73446696-73466696 GCF_015104395.2 Macrobrachium nipponense | reverse complement strand
AGCTGTACCCGGCCACGCGTTTTACTAGTTTTCTTTTGACGCTAGCCTATTCGATTGCAGTTTATATTTATCATCAGTTAATCAAACAATTTTACCTGCCACTCTTGGGCATGTTGGCAAAGGCCACCTTATTTTAACAATAAGAGTGTGATACAAGAGGTTTTACTCTCGAGTTAGTAGGAGATACTGAAGACCACTGGTTACATCCCCAATATACATAGAATACAGGGAAGAATAATGGAGGATAACAGTGTCATAACTCACGTACCCATGAGATGAAAGTTGATTAAAAACAAGTAACATTGCGCCGAAGTTTCTTTGTCGCAATCTATATTTCTGTACAGTGTATAATGCTGTATAAAACCATCATCGATGACCAATAGTGTTTCAGTAGCTCCCCCGTTACGGTAGAATGAGGGTGTATCCCATGCCTCCGGGAAGTGCTGTCAGCTGCACGGCCCATGGCTAACATTAACCAGAAATAAAATAAAATTAATGAGGTTAGAGGGCTGCAATTTGGAGGGTGGGTGAATAAAATAACAATTTGCAGCCCTCTAGCCTCAGTAGTTTTTTTAGATCTGAGGGCGGACAGTAAAAAGTACGGACGGACGGATGGATAGAAAGAAAAAGCTGGCCCAATAATTTTCATTTACAGAAAGCTAAAATCATGAAAAAACTATCACTAATCCACGGTTTACGTCTACACTAAAAATATGCAAGAATGTAGGTAAAGGTAGGTTTTCTGCACATAATTTCATCTTGATTTGACTGTAGCACGATTAACCAGGCGATACGATTTGTTTGGAGAAACGCCATACAGATAAAAACCTAATAACTGGTTAATTTATTCATAAGTTACTGAGCAAACTGCATAATATAACCATGATGTACACTTTTCTGAAAAATAGATTGTGTTTATCATATCATAGGCAACTATTTCCAGTATGAAATAAATCAAATTTGTGCTTATCATACCATAATATGAAATGACTTGACGAATATATGATTATGCACATTTCATCTAAAAGTTTTGATGTTTCAACAAAAAGCCTCAGCAAATAGCATAAGTGATAATTCGTTAATAATTCATGGGAAAATATGTCATCGCTTAATTAGAAAAATAATAATGTGAAGGGTTCTACCAGAACTAAGAAAGAAGAACAAATGAAGGTTAACTTCAAAGGATTTATGATCGCTCTATGTGATTAACTAACCAGGAGAACCTTTGAGTGATGGTGTCTGAATAATCCTACTGCTATATAGGTAGTAAGTACCACTGCCAAAATCTGGGTATTTCAATATAAAAGATCACATATAAATAATGGAAAGAAATCCTTTGTTGAAATATTTAATAAACTTTACTAAAGTGAGCTAAAAAAAATAGAACAATCACGGCCACTTAGCGCCAAAAGCAATGACAATAGAGTTTAAAAACCCTGCATCAACATTTTGTTGAGAACTATACTTTTATGATTTTGTTTAGTTAATCGCACTGAAAAAAAAAATCATATACACTTTGGCCACTTATAAAAGTACACATTTCAACGAAAAATTAAAACAATATCGCCTATCACTAGCTTGGCTTTCAGTAGGGCCATGGTTCATTTTCCTACTTTAGCAAAATATAAACACGGCGGCGTATATGGTAACATGATGCCCGGATATCATTATAAAATATACTTATGTATTGTGTATATATATAATTCATTTATATATATTATTATTATATATATATATATATATGTGTGTGTGTGTGTGTGTCTGTGTGTGTATGTGTGTTGTGTGTGTATTTTATTATATATATATATATATATATATATATATATTTAGTATATATATATATATATATATATATATATATATATATATATATATAATATATATACCACACACACACAAGACCACATTACAGAGCATACAATTCTATAAATACAGAATCCAAAGATATCTAAATCACTTTCAAACAAGCAAGTTCGGAGAGCCATGAGCAAAAAACCTTTCATTGAAACATACGAAAACATGAAAAAAAAACGAAACAATAAAAACAAAAACAGCCCCATGTAACGCTTCTCGCTTCCTGAAGTGCTGCAATTTTTAGTATATTGATATGTGGGTGAGGATAAATAAAGTACTGTCAGCCTTTAGCAGTCAACCAGAGAGAGAGAGAGAAGAGAGAGAGAGAGGAGAGAGAGAGAGAGAGAGATAATGGATGAAATATTCGCGTAACTGCTTCGTTAATGTTGATATATATATATATATATATATATATATATTATATATATATATATATATATAATATAAATAATAATACATATATATATACACACACACACACACACACACACACATATATATATATATATATAATATATATATAATATATATATATATATATATTATATATATATATGTAGGAGCAGGTACTATGTCGTACCTCTAAGTAAATGGGGTTACAATCCACAATGAAGTAAAATCCTCTTGCAGTTTAAAATATATATTTCTTGTACAGAATTAATGCTTTCGACCATCAACTGTGGTCTTGTTCACTAAAATGTGATATGTCACCTCAAGGAACTAACAAGTAAGAGCACAAACATTTGAAAAAACAGCGGTTAGGTAACAAGCTAGTTTATATTATGAATGATCAGGCGGTTGAGCCCTCGTTCTTTCCAGAATTCGTCTTGATCTTCGTGGGGGAATGTTTCTATTGTCAACTGCTTGTCCTCTGCTGGTTGGGTGGTTTGTTGGAGAAATGACCTGAGTGGAGTAAACAGGAGAGGAAGCAGCATCGTTATTATTGGCACATATATTTCTAAAGTTTGAAATTTTCCCTTTTCTACAGCAATTTGTGAAGAGATATGTAGAAAAGGGAAAACTTCAAACTTTAAAAATATATATGCCAATATAACGATGCTGCTTCCTCTCCTGTTTACTCAACTCAGGTCATTTCTCCAACAAACCACCCAACCAGCAGAGAACAAGCAGTTGACAATAGAAACATTTTTGAAAGCCACTCCTACCTTGACACCTGCCTGTGGGTGGATCTGCAGTCTCAAACGGTTGTGTGTATGTTCGTCGTCAATACTGTCTTTGTAGTATAGATACTCGTGAATTCTAATACTATGTATCAGTCCTTTGTAAATGGCTTGAAAATAAAGCCGAAACGTTCAGGACCTACGCCCTGTCTCTTATTTTTCGCCTGTGGATATGTGTGATATATATTATATATATATATATATATATATATATATATATATATATATATATAATATATATATATATGATTAACATTAGCGTTCTATCAGCATGTCAAAAAAGGAAGAAATATTCGTAGTAAGGATTCCGAGACACAAGGACATAGAGCAAAAACTGCACAATTTTTTTATTTTATGCCATTTGTCCAAATTGATTTTTTTTTCTTTAATTGAACTCCAACATTCTGTATATTGCTCAGCTGAACAATGGTACTGAACTGAAATTTGGTCCAGGTCACATTCAGTTGACGCAATCATTATCATGCTAAGTTTTAGTTTAAATATAAAGGACATACGGTATATACATATATATAAATATATACAGACTGTATAAATATCGATATTATATAAAAGAGATATATTTATGACTCGAATAATAGAAATGGAGATGAAATATATTAATTATGAGACGTATTATAATATAGTAAAGTATAGTTATATATATATAATATATATACGATAATATCTATTATATATGAGCCTAATGTATATATATAGTATATATTCTAAATTATATAATATTAATATAGATATTTAAATATACATATAGGTATATATAATTATATAGGATAATATCTTGATATTATTAATTATATATATTAGATGATAACGTCTATATATATATATATATATATATATATATATATAGATATATGTATGTATATATTTGATTATATACTGTTAATATTACACCGTTGTGTCTATGTTTATAACTTAAAAGAACTTAGCTATGAATAATGATTTGCGTCAACTGAATGTGACCTGACCAAATTTCAGTTCAGTACCATTGTTCAGCTGAGCAATATACAGAATGTTGGAGTTTCAATTAAAGAAAAAAAAAACAAGAATTTGGACAATGGCATAAAATAAAAAAAAAAATAAAAAAAATTGTGCAGTTTTTGCTCTATGTCCTTGTGTCTCGGAATTCCATTACTACGATATTTCTTCCTTTTTTGACATGCTGATAAGAAAGCTAATGTTAACTCAAAATTTTTATATATATATATATATATATATATATATATATATATATATATATTTATATTATATATATATCTATATATATATATATATATATATTATATATATATATATATATAAAATGGGAAAGGATAATAAGGAATTATTTTTTGGAAGTATCAAAGATATATAAAGAGAGATCATCAAATCAGATTAACAAATTAAAGTGATAATTTAACTAAATATGATTTAAAGAAAAGAATGAGGAGTCGGATTCCCCCATTTGAAATTCTGTTCAAGTTCATCTGTTATTTCGCTACTGAAATTGATTCGGTTTTTAATTATACACACACAAACAAACACACACACACACACACACACACACACAAACACACACATATATATATATCTAATATAATTAATTATAGATATTTATGATATATAAGCAATATATCCATTAATACGAGTATTCATCATATATATAATATAATCGATTAAATATAGATGATATATATATATATATATATACTATATAATATATAATATTATATCTATATATATGTTATAGCATATATATTATAGATATATATTAATATTATATCTATAGTATATATATTATATTATAATATATATATATAACATATAGGCTGTAATATATATATATATTATATATATATTATAAGATAATATTATATATTATATATTAATATTATATTATATATATATGGATACTCTATATGAAATATATCTATATTATATATATAATATATTATATACATATATGTGTGTGTGTGTGTGTGTGTGTGTGTGTGTGTAAAATTAATTAAAACCGAATCAATTTCAGTAGCGAAATAACAGATGAACTTGAACAGAATTTCAAATGGGGGAATCCGACTCCTCATTCTTTTCTTTAAATCATATTTAGTTAAATTATCATTTAATTTGTTAATCTGATTTCATGACCTCTCTTTATATATCTTTGATACTCCAAAATAATTCCTTATTATCCTTTCCCATTCCAAGTTCATTGTAACGGGTTTATTATCTTAAAATTCATAATCTTTTTATGATCAAAGATGCGTATCATTGACGTCAATGGTATATTCAGGCATTTAATTTCTATCAAGATCCGAACCGATTTGCTCTGGATCGGTGAAGTCAAGTACCTAACGATGGCTCTGGTCAATTCTTAAAGTGGTAACCATACGTGACTGTCTGTTCCGTATGTGAGAGCAAGCGTATGGCATTAAAACCTCACCCTAAATGTCATGACTTATTTGCTTAAAAGAATATGAGTCTCACTTGATTCACTGAGTCCTGAGACTCCAAAAAGACTTGGTGATATTCTGAAAATATGTTTGCTGGAGTTTCATTTAGAACCAATTTCGAAAACATTTAAGAATACTGAGTCCCAACTCAGTCATTACCGAAAATCAATTATAGACGCTGATTAGCTTTCAAATCTTTCAAGTTTTATAGTTCTAGCATTCAGGGTTGACCACTCTGTTGATATAGACGTAATAAATAGTATTGCAACCTTACTGAGCGCGATTACACCTAATTTCATGTTTGCTAGAAAGAGCATCAAAGAGAATTTCCATTATCTTGCTTGAATGGGAACATGTTGGTAGCTATAGCCCTGAATATTAAATCGCATTCGTGTGTGTGTGTATAAATATAAATATATAATGTATTTATACATTATATATATAACATACATGAAAATATATATATGTATGTATAATGTAAGTTTAAGTACGTACTTGTTGTCAAAGGAGCACAATGTTAAGAGGCTACACGCCTCATGGAAAATCAAAATAGTTTTCCCCATTTAATTACACATCTTCAACATGTCAGAACTAAATAAGCAAATCCGGTTAGAACTCATAGGTTGATTAAAATTTTCTTGGTACTATAATATATATATATATATATATATATATATATATATATATATATATATATATATATATTATATACACACACACCAGCTGACCAACTCGGAGCTGCCTGGGGAAAACTCTGATTACAACTGATAAATTCCCTATCTCTCTCTCATTCTCATTCCTACAAAGATCCTCCTTATTGGTGCTGAACTTGTAATTAAAGGGCTTTGGGAGTGTCACTATTAATCTCAGTAACCTTGAAAACTATGGATTAGACACTTCTCAGTCCATCTTCCTATCAGGACTGAACCTAGACTTGAAGAGCATCGGGAGTGTCATTATTCTTCTCAGTGATCTCAAAAACTATGGATTAAACACTAATATCTGTTGTTTTGGTTATTTTTACATTTCACCCTCTTTTTATATGACTCACTAATGCAATCGCACCTAAGTACTAGTACATCACCTGTTACGCATGTGAATTTGCTAAAACCTAGCGATGGAATGGAATATTTATTCATGCGCAAAAGAGGGGCTTCTAGGAAATGGAAGCTAAATGATGAACCTACTTGAACATTTCCATTTCAATATATTTTCCCCTCGATATCAAATTGAAGCGTCCAGCCGTAGATATTTTTGTTGCCATTTTGCCACTCAATCTTTTTGAAATCCCGTATGCTCGGCATACCTGAAAATTGCATTACATGTAAATATTACGTGAATTTCAGTTGACTACCGCGAAGTGTTAAAATTTCTATAAAATATCTGGAGTTAAGCGAGATATCTGGATTTTGGCGATATGGCAGGTATTTATTTAAATGACCGGGAATGATTTGACGGGTTTATGAAATTCAATATAAAGGTCTCCGACGTGATCTCTTGCTCAATCAGGAGCCTTTGGGGGCTTGAAATACCTAACATAAAATTAAGACAAGCATAAATGATTCAGATCGGTGTATGTCATAAACTTTAGACTTTCCGTCTATGGTATAGTTTAGGCAGTTAAAGCAGCCGTAGGGAATATGCAAAATAAATAGAATTCACGTTCGGGTGAAAGCAGTTAATAGCATTTGATTGAATGTTTGATTGAGTGGGAATTATCAGGTGTCGGAAACGCCTGTCACACCGCTCTTAAAGTCTTCGATGTTTCATGTTGTCTCACGATTCATAATCCAGAGTAAATCACAGTACTATATAAGTTACAAAACGAAACAAATGACATACATGCAGTTACACTGACGGTGGCCATTAACAAATAGAGAGGCGTGCACTTATTCGCAGTAACAAACAAAACAAAATGCCCATACGAGGAGAAATAAGAGAAGACACTGGAAGAAAAAGTAAAATATTAAATATATATATATATATATATATATATATATATATATATATATATATATATATATATACACACACACGCACACATGCACACAGATACACACACACCCACACACACACACACACACACACACACACACACACATATATATATATATATATATATATATATATATATATATATATATATATATATATATATATATATATGCATGTGTGTGTGTGAATTATGTATAATAAGTAAATTCAATACAGATAATATCAGTAAAGATATAAGGAAGATATAAGGCTATTGATACTTCATTAATATACATAGACTAAGTTTTGTATTCATGGATTGCATTATCGAACCCAGAGGTAGTTATGCAAATTAATAATAATCTAAAATATGAATAAATACAAAATACTTAAGAAACAAACAGGCAGGAAAAGTATTCTTGATTATCTCGTGAACCAAGGAAAGTCAAACACAAAGTTACGGGTACCATGGCAGAGGAGTTATGGTACTGAGATTATGGTACTGAAACTATGATGCAACACAAGGAATTAGTGGTATTACTTATTATTGTTGTATCTGGTGAAGCAATATTATTAATGTTACTATAATGTGTATAATAATCAGAGCTGGTCTGTCTCATGAATGTGGTGGAGTAGGCGTACTGTAAGCTATTGGCAATATTTCATGTATTTTTCCTTTCCATTTAGTTTTCACTAAAACTATCATTTCCACCCATGCGTAGTGTTACTACATGCTCCCGTCTTTTTGTGAACATGCATTCTATTTCACTCGAAAACAACACTAAAAATATAGATATCAAGAAACGCCAATTAGAAATCCGTTGGTTTATAAATGAATATTAATGGTAA
This sequence comes from Macrobrachium nipponense, assembly GCF_015104395.2. Classification (NCBI taxonomy): domain Eukaryota; kingdom Metazoa; phylum Arthropoda; class Malacostraca; order Decapoda; family Palaemonidae; genus Macrobrachium; species Macrobrachium nipponense. The sequence continues at coordinate 73,458,391 of NC_087203.1, read as the reverse complement.
TGAACACTTCACGAGCTCATCATCTACTCAAAAGATGAAAGGAAATGAGTTTTCCGTTCGTCTTTGGTTCAACTCTTGCTGGAATAAACAAAGACCCTAATCTTCGTGGATCTAGAATTGCAGACTCACACAACTCTTAAGAAACAATTAAGCGAATCACTGTATCCTTTTAACCCAGCTATCCATTTCAAAATTTTGAGATGTCCTCTGCAATCCTTGCAACATCTGACTTTGGTCAGTCAACCCTTTCCGAGATGGCATATCGCTTTAATATATTGAATATATTAAAATGATCGAAAGGGAGTTCTTTTTCAAACGCGAAATTCCATTGAGACTTTGGCGAAAGAAATCTGGAAAATCGAATGTGTTTCGGCAGCAGCATTCCAGTGAATTTCTCATGATGTAAACAGTCTGCAAACAACAATGCAATCATAACATTTTCGAAAAATGAAAAGGAATGTAGTCTACATTTTACGTGATCTACTCTTGGGATGTGTACGAAAGAATTTAATATGCAGAAAATAGAAAAATATTCTGAGTAAATAGGACCCACAAGCTGTAAATGACTATAAGGACGTTATTGAGAATGTATAAAATTTTATAGCATTGTATGATTTAAAGTAATGGCGTCATCAACATCCTTCAGTTTAAATATATCAAGGGTGACTGAATAGCGACGAACTTACATGAAATGAAAAACATGTGGACAATGCATAACTGAAAACATATACTACCTTCTTATAACATTAAAAGCAATAACCTAGATAAGACCTCATAAGGAAGTGGGAAAGGTGCTAGAACGAACGGTACATATAATCTCTAATGGAGGACAGATAGCGTGCAATGAAATTGTCCATAATTAACGTTGCGGTACGTTATTGTTAGAAGAAACGCCTCATCGGATGAACCCGCGTAGTAGCCAGCTGATAGATGTATTCATGAATTGCTTGGCAAAATACAGCCGAAAGAATAAAAGAACCATCAAGGACACATTCCAGCGAAATCGAGCTGTGCTTATCATAACACAGGCAACTATTTCCAATATGAAATAAAGGGACGATTGTCCAATTAAGCAGATTCCATGGCGATCCAAATATTACATCGCAAATAGTTTGATGTTTCAACAAAACGCCTCACCAAATAGAATACTGATAATTCCTTAATAATTCATGGGAAAATGTATTATTTGCACATTATCAATAGATATGTAATGATATTAACAAACTGGGGTAATAGCCTCATCAGATAAATAATGCGAAGGGTCTACCAGAGTTCAGGCAAAATAAAAACGCGAACGCTGATTAATTTTCAAAGCATTTGTGGGCGCTGTATGTGATCAGTTATGCATAAATAATCTACACCTTTAGAGTAGATACTGTTGCCAAAGGCAGTTTGCTCCAGTGTGAAAATGTTACAGATAATAGAATGAAAGAACTCACGTGTTGAAATATTAATATCATTTGCAAGAATTCAACGAAACACTATGGAAAATAAAATATCACTTCAGCACAATTGTATCCCCAAGATGTTCAGTTTCACAAGTATCGTGGAAATTAGTACTGTTTATTTTCATTGATAACAAAATGGAAAAATAAAAATTGAAAAGGCAGTGTAGGGCCTAGGGAAAAAAATAAATATATCTCCGAAAATACCTTATCAAGTGATCGAAGCAGGGGAAATATACGTTTTAAACCCTCATTTACATTTTCTCCAGGATTGTATCATTACAGTTTTGTTTAATCAATCGAATTGCAAAAAAAAATCCCCTCTGATTATTCATAGTTATACAAGGTTCTACGGAAAACAAACTAAATAGATCACGTACCATTAGCATGGTTTTCAAGAATACCAAGGGTCATTTCCATACAGGTAAGAAATATAAATATGATATCCGGCACATTACCCAAGAAAGGAGAAAACTCAATATGGTATACCATATAAGTACGTTACTGTATCATTTCCAGGCAGACCTGAAATATAAAGAAGAATGTAATATGGATATTTTATGTCACACTGACAGCCGCCTTATTCAACGGAAGTTATAACTCTTGCAGGCTAGTAAGTGTAGTAAAATCACGTAAATAGAAGGGAAAAAATGTAATGTCGATGTACGCAAAAAACTGGGTCTGGGATGACCAACACCACTTTTTTCCCCTAAAATGAACCTTACAGTAATCAGTCAAAATTGTATCTGCCAGTTAAACAGCTCTTGTGGTTATCCCGTTTTATATGAATTGTATTTTCTGTCTTCCTTTGAATATATTAACTTTTTGCCCTCAGGAACTATAACTATATATATAAATTTCAAACACAAGCATATGGTTAGTAAAATGCGTCTTTTGATCACAATGAATAGATTTTTATACTTTGAAATTCTAGTTATACGTCCATGCATACCTACACCGTCGGATTGCAAGAAAGGAAAGACATCCGTGACAAATAAATTTGATATAAATAGATAAATGGAGAATGATCAAACAATCCAGACTCGTTAATTAAGAGAGAGTATTTATATATTATATATATATATATATATATATATATATATATATATATATATATATATATATATATATATATATATATATGTATATATATATGCATTATATATATTTCATGTCCATGGGATTGCAGAGAATTAAAGCGCTAATTTAACGAAGTTTCTTTGCAAGCACGATCATTAACTGTGAGATTTTAAGATAAACTTTCCATGTTTCCTTGAAAATCACTATTTCCATGAAATATGTGATTGCGTGGAGAAAGGAAGCAAAATAATACGATCGCAGTAACACCAATTTTTCACACCTCCTAACTCTGGTGTTCATTCAGCCTTTAGCAAACACAGAGAGAGAGAGAGAGAGAGAGAGAGAGAGAGAGAGAGAATGTCGTGTTGTCTGAACTGCAGGAGGACATTTGGTGCGAAATAATTAATGAAGTATTGGTGTTACTGTTTCGTCAATGGCTGTTTGCTTGTCGTTTGTTTTCAACATGACTGAGGAATTGCTTTCGAGACGTCTCTCTCTCTCTCTCTCTCTCTCTCTCTCTCTCTCTCTCAATCAAAGGATTATTCAGCGTTAGAATTCGTATCAGCCTGTCGAAAAGACGAAGATTCCGTATGCATATTGGATAAGTACCTATGTTCGTAGTAAGGACTCCGGGGCAAGTGCGTAGAGCAAATACTGCAGTATTTCTATGCCCCTATTGAAGTTGTCGTTTTCTCTGAAATCTTCAACGCTTTCATACGTTGCTTTGCAGAACACTTACTGTGCTGAAATCTAGTCATAGTCCAGTCAAATCAAATGACGCAGTCATTATCCTGGTAGTTTTTAGTTCCAGACACATACACACACACACACACACACACACACACAACACACACACACACACATATATATATATATATATATATATATATATATATATATATATATATATATATATATATTGTGACGAAGTGGGCAAGAGTATCTGGGTCTGGATACCATTATTACTTGGGGGGGAGTGGGCAAGAGTATCTGGGTCTGGATACCATTAACACTTGGTGCATGAAATAGTCAAAGACCTGTGTCTGGACACCATTAATATTTGTTAAACCCAAATTGCCAAGTATCTGGTTACTACACTTACATTTTGTACTTGCTAATACAAGAGACCCTTTTATTCCTGGGTCTGGGACACCCTTTGTACTTAGGGTACAGTTCATTCAAGTACCTGGTTGTTACTTACCTCACCACAGACAGACACTGACCCTTCATCACAAATACTAAACGACGAATACTCTAAAGGTAAGAGTGATCCCTTTTTTCTAACTGAACAGTCAAGAAAACAAGCAGTCTAAGTTCATTAAAATATGTGTGAGGTAATCCTAATTAAAGGGCATCACTCGTGCAAATTCAAATTTAAGTATTTCCCTGATTCTGTTTTATTTGTGGAAACGGCCAATTATCACTCTATATACCTCCAAACAAAATAAAATGTATACTGATGGTTAAAATAAAATACTCATATAAATTTTAAATACAAAATTTTATTTCTAAATTCAAAATTTATAAGTGAAATTCACAATCTCAGGGAAATTGTTATTATTTGAAAACAAAAGTTTAATTAATTCTTGAATTAATTATTAAGCAAAATTAAATCAAAGTTTATCAAGAAAATTAATTAAATTAAACCATAAAGCAATAATTAAATTGAAATTATTAAATTTAATTAAATGCAAGTTAATTCACCACGTGTAAGATTCAAAATTTATACAATAGAATATTATTCAAACTAATTAAACAAAATAAAGACAATGCAGAAAAACATAATGCATAATATGAAAACAATTAAAGCATAGACAGTACAAACATTAAGCATATAATAATGGGATATATCAAGAGAACAAAGCAAAAATAAATGTTTAGAAATGATAAAACCCCGAAGTGCACTTCAAAACATTTGTAAAAATACCTTATACACAGCTGCAGCTTCAATCAAAAGGCCTGTTACAATTTTACACTTTTTCACTATTTTCTTGGGCGCCTTCACAGATTTAACAGAAATAATACTATGTTCAGATTCCACAAACAACACATATATTACTAAGAATTATATAGATGAGTGACCAGCTTGTTACTTTAAGTTACTGAAACACCCCGCCCCTCGCAACCGAGCGAGCAAGAGAGAGAGATTTTGAGAGAGAGAGAGAGACTAACGCATGCCGCTATCCCTCAAAGCGAATGAATAAGGTTCTCTCACCCCATAAGCGTATGGGCGGATAGCGAATGAATAAGGTTCTCTCACCCCATAAGCGTATGGGCAATTCGTATCTATTCAAGATAAAAACATATTACGTCAACTCTATAGGGGTACCTAATACAAGACCTCTTTGACTGCGTTCACATATGTCTATGAATAAGGCTCCCTTGTTCCTTCACAGGCTCAACCGCGATGATAAAAAACTATGCCCGTGTTTACATTGATAAAGAAAAATGCTTGGCTAAGACATTCTCAAAGAGCAAAAACAACTCTCTTCCAAAGGCTTATGAGCTTTCACTCTCTCTGTGTTACAGTACTTAAAAATGAAAAGTGGAATCAACTTAAGGCATGTTATCTTTAAATTTGGGAAATCTGAACATACCAAAACACACATTTCATAATATGATACAAAGGCTCCGATGTGAATCAATCATATTACCACAATTATAATTGCATTCCAAACTTACTTATAAGAATATATATATATATATAGATATATATATATATATATATATATATATATATATATATATATATATATATATATATATAGTATATATATATATATATATATATATAATATATATATATATATATATATATATATATATATATATATATAATATATATATATATATATATATATATATATATATATATATATATATATATATATATATATAGTCATTACGGCGTGTATTTTTTTGTAAACACCTCCATTGGATTACAAAGGGAGTTGTGATGTTGGCGAACTGTTTTTTCAAGATTTCATAGGGGACATATCCTGAAGATTTCAAAAACCCCAACCTCCGCTACGAAAAAAATGTTTTAACGAAGAAAAAAGATGTATTCATCTTGCCGCCGGAAGGGGGCCCCTCGCGCTGCTTGGTAGTTTCCGCCAAAACACCTCCTCCGAATAAAAGGATACAATTCTGATTATGATACGGTGCTCTGATTGTGTCTTTCCTCCTGTTTCATTGTTTGGAATTCCTCTTCTTCTCCCTTTTCCCCGACTTTGATCAACTTTCTCTAACAGGCTGACGGTCTACGACTTCATTCGTGATGAAGCCCCGCCCATCTTTTCCTCTTTTTCTTTGAATTCTTTAGTCCTGGGCTACAAAAGGTGTTCACTTACTAATCCTATTGGTCTTCTGTCTTAAACGAAAGAGATCTGATGACTGATATTCTCTGAAGACGATTGTAATGAATGACATCCTGGATGGCGAGAGTCTCCATTACTTTATAGTGACGACGAGGAAAAGACATTACGTAAAAACAAATTTAATCCACAGAAAAGCAGTCTTCTGAAATTAATTATGGCCTCTAACGCTATGGTACTATATAATCAGATGATCATCCATTCCATTACACTGGTGTAGGAACTATGATGGAATTCATTTTCAGTTGTGCTTTAATGATAAGCTTTAACATAATTTCCATTTGGGACATTTTCTCTCTCTCTCTCTCTCTCTCTCTCTCTCTCTCTCTCTCTCTCTCTCTCTCTCTTAATCTGTCATTGATACACACGATAGAAAAACCGTTTTTTATTCTTCAAAAATGAACTAACTAGTAGCTTTATGTAACGACATTATGATTTTAAAACTCATAATCTTCTTTTGATGATGAAAACAGTTGCGTGTCATTTACACGCAGAATGTGTTCTGTCATTTAGTTTTATTTATTGTGTCTCTCGATGAGTAAAGTAAGTATCAGTGGTTCTCATCATTTCGTGAAATGTTGATAAAAAGTGAAAACCCATTTGTAGGAGTATAGTTATGGCAATAATTATTTGCTGGAAAGAATTTAGATTCGTATTTAATTCAATGCGACTCAAGAATCCAAAAGAATTAGTGACACTGAAAATATGTTTGCTAGAATTTTATTGAGAAAGAATTTCTGCTTAGTCTCCATTTGGCTATTACTGAAGTCAATTTCAGATGTTGACTGGCTTTGCAATCCTGGCTAAGCTCTGCAGTTCGAGCATTGAGGCTTGGCCAATCTGGTGATGTAACGACAGATGTCATAAATAAAGTCTTGCAAACTCACTGAGCGTGATTACTCCGTATTTCGTGTTTGCTAGAAAGAACGTGAAAGAGAATTTCCGTTGCCTTGCTCTAATGGGAATGTAAATGAAGGACATTAAACATTTTGGTAGCTCTGAATACTAAATCGCACCTATTCACAACAAATATATATATATATTGTGTGTGTGTGTTTGTATATATATATATATATATATATATATATATATATATATATATATATATATATATATATATATATATATATATATATATATATATTATATATATATATATATAAGTATATAAATATATATATATATATAATAATATAGTATATATATATATATATATATATATATATATATATATATATATATATATATATTTATATATGGATTAGGCTACAGTGTCCTTTGTTTAACTATCCAATTCGCTCTACCTCGGAATTATTATATTTCATATATGTTGACCGAAGCGAATTTTTTAGTTGATAATAATTTCGTCCTCCGGTGGATCAAAAATTGTTATCGACTAAAAAAATTCCCCTTCGCTTAACATGTATGAAAATATATTAAATTCCGAGGTAGAGCGAATTAGATATTAAAGGACATTTGTAGCTTAATGCATGTATATGAATCACAGTGATGTCATAAGAATTCATATATAATATATATATATATATATATATATATATATATATATATATTATATATATATATATATATATATATATATATATATAGGGAGATAGATAGATAGATAGATATACCAATACATATATATGTATACATGATATATATATGTATATATATATATATATATATATATATATATATGTGTGTGTGTGTATATATATTTATTTATATATATATATATATATATATATATATATATATATATATCTACACACATATATATATATATATATATATATATATATATATATATATATATATATATATTTTATATTTATATATATATATATATGTATATATATTTTTTATATAAATTATATATATATATTATATATATTATTATATATATATATAATATATATATATATATATATATATATATATATATATATATAATATCTTTGTTCCCCTAAGTATACTTAAATGTGCTTGTGTGCGTCCATTAGTGTGTGAATGTAAACCCGTATACTGTAATTCATTACTCCAATTACACCAAAGTAGTTCCTCAGTTGTTACCCATATGAATGTTCAGAAATCAAATGCTGGATGGAATAATTACTCCTACACGAAGGATGGGCTTGGTCGAAACGAAATCTAAATGATTCCTACTTGAACATTTCCATTTCAACGTATTTCCTCTTTGAAATCAATTTGAAATATCTTGATCAAGATATTTTTTCGCTATGTTTCCAGTCAATCGTTTGGAAATTCTGAGCGTTCGGGATATCTGAAACTCGCATGACATGTAAATATGACGGGAAATTTCAGTAGAGTTACGGGAAGTGTTAGGGATTTTATAAACTATCTGGATTCAAGCGAGATATAAGAATTTTGGCGATTTTGAAGGATTTATTTGAGCTATCAGGATTAATGTGACGGGTTTTATCAAATTTACCTGGAGGATCGAGGTATACTCCATCCAGAGAATTCTATGACTTGAAATACCTCCCATACAAATAAGAAGAGGATAAGTAATGGAGATGAATGTGTGACATAAACTTCTGACTTTCCGTTGTCATTTTATTTATAGGGTTCTGGTAACCCTGGAAAGTGTGAAGCTGCAGGGAATTTGCCTTGAGGGGCTAAAGTTATTTTTGAGGTCTATGATTAAATGATTGATCGATCGTGATAAAAGCCATAGTCACTGATACTGTTAATGTTTTTGCTGTTGCGTGATATCTTGTCATTTTATTCTTTATTCAACCCATAATCTTACTGCATTGTCCTGTCTTCTTGTGAACATACATTCTGTTACGATTAAAAAATAAAAGTAACATAGGCACCGATGTTCCTTCGGCGCAATCCAGTTTTCTGTACAGCGTATAATGCTGTATGAAACTCTCAGCTACAGCCCATTGGTGGCCTATATTGTTAGCACCATAGTGGTGCCAGACGCACGATCATGGCTAACTTTAACCTTAAATTGAATTAAATCAAAACTGCCGAGCCTAGATAGCTGCAATCTGATATGGTTGATGACGGGTGGGTGGATGATCAACATACCAATTGCAGCCCTTCTAGACTCAGTAGTTTGGAAGGTCTGAAGGAAGGCAAGAAAAAGTGCAGACGGACAGACAAAGATATCTCAATAGTTTTCTTTTACAGAAAACTAAAAACAGTACCACGAATGACAAACAAAGAGCAGAATGACTGAGATCTGTTGGTTTATGAAAGGATATTAAAGTTAATGAACCATAAGCACAAACCATCTACCCAAAAGATAAAACGGGCTGGACATTCAATTCGTCCTTGGTTCTACTTTTGCAGGAATAAATAAAGAGGCTAATCTTAGTGGATCCAGATTTTCCGCACGCACACAACCCGTAAGATATCCAATTGAAGCCACTGAAATAACGAGAGTAACGAGTGAGTTTGGTCAGCCTACCCTTCCAAGAAATCACTGATCTGTCTTTCATTACTCAGCTCAGTGTTGCACCATCATCCAGATGGGAAGGATGTCCGCTCACCACCACCCGCCAAACCCCTTGAGTGGACAAGGACTAACACAATACATTTTATGGAATTACTGAAGGAACATCCATCTGTTTGGAACATCAAATGCAAGCATTACAAGATGAGAAAAATCAGGAGTGCAAGCTTGGAAACCATGAAATCAGAGTTATGGGTTTGCAAACTGTACATTGCGGAATGAAGACATTACTAAAATGCTGCACACCTTGAAGACGCAATTCAACAGGGAAATGTCCGCAATCAAAGCATCACAGAAGTCTGGAGCTGGCACGGAAGATGTCTACATTCCGAAGTTATGGTGTTTTGATGAGCTGCGTTTCCTGCAATAAAAAAAATATTTGTGTACTTTGTACCTATATTTGAACTTTACTTTCAAATAATCCTCCCTAAGGACATTATAGATGGCTTCACAGGTTTCAGATATGATTAGACCGAGGCTCTGTTTTGAAATCCTGGTTGAATATTGGAGGCTTGCATACGATCCTCCAGCTGCAACAACGAACTCCTGGTGATATGCTGTCTCGAAAGCTGGTGTCCTGCTTACAAATATAGGGTTCAGTTTTTTCCCAATAATTTATAAAATGCAAGGATTGGCATTCTTGTGTAATTTTCAAAGTCTGTGGGATTTTCGACTTGTAGCTCCAAAAATATTTCATTCAATCTTCCCTTCAGAGCTCGCCGAGAAAGCCATTGCTTACACCACAAGGTTCTACGTTTCTTCCTCAAAAGTTTCTTTTTGCAGCACACAGAGCAACTACACCCCACAGTAGAGTCTCCTGGCAAAGTACATCATCGGCAGACATCCTGCCGTTGAAAGCTGAACTGCGAGAACAAGTGAGCAGAGTTGCAGTACAGACTGGCCGCTATTAATTTTTTTCAACACCAGTACTGCATCACGTAGCTGATACATGATGGCATAGTGTGTACCATGCTTTATTCCTATTTGCAAGGAACACTGTATTTCTTGAGTATTGTATTCACTTTAACTCTTGGATTTTTTTTTTCATTTGAAAATGACTACGATTATCCTCCATTGCCACCATTTATTTTTATTGTTATGACTTAATTTTCTATCTTTCATATTTTAACCTTCGTTGTTCCTTCTTTTTATTGTTATCATTGTTGTTTTTCTTAAGTAGTTTGACGAAATTCCTTGTTATAAATAACCCGTAGTACGCTAGATTACTTTAAGGCTTGATTAGTCAAATTAGGATGTGTTTTATTGACCTAGAGAAACGAAAAGCAGCGGGAGCTCGATCAGATGCCTTTAACATAAGTATAATCTGAAATAAATGTTATTTAGGAAATAATATTTTCTTTCGTCTCAGAATAGTGAACTAAGTGCTGTTAATGAAGTGCACCAGTAAATTGATAGGTCTCAATTGAGGGGGGACTTAGTGAATCATCCTAAGTTAGATGATTTGTGTAATATATTACCCAACGAGAAAGTATCAAAATCGGTGAGCTATTATGAATGCTATTATAACTAAACTATCTCTAGATTTAGCTTAAATAAACTGTAAATATTTAGTAAGTGCTTGAAATGAAGTCTCACTGATCCGAATGCTGAAAGTTGTACCCTTCTTAAGGGTGCACACCGAGATGTAGTAGATTTTACCCAGAGGTGTGAAGAAGTGTTGTAAACGAAGAACAACTAAAACGAATGAAAGGAAATCGAACGCTTCACAATTTACACTTACCTGTCGTTCATGCTTGAAGATATGCGTTTTTACAAATTAATGCGAGGGATTTAACGTTTCGAGTAAAAAAATATTGATATATACTTGCCATTTCTTTGTAATAAATCGCTCAATTTTTCTTTCAGGGTATTATTTCCAAAAAACAAGTTATTCATTATTGATAAGTGATTTCTTCAGCTTAATGGTAATATTATAACAGTAATCGGAACGAGTATTCAATTTATCGCCCGTAAGAATTCCTTTCTTTTGGACAACGGTTGACCCACTCTCTCTCTCTCTCTCTCTCTCTCTCTCTCTCTCTCTCTCTCTCTCTCCTCTCTCAATTCTCCCCCTTCATATTCATCCCATTTGCTTTGTCTGTTGACGCCTCTCATCCTTCTCTCTTATTTGCTTGATTTCACATTTATTATGTTTGATTTTCATCATTTCCTCACTCCTGCTCTTTTTCTTCTCTTTTTTCCAGCAGAAACCCAGTCTCTTGTGCCACTTTAATATCCTACAAGTCTTATTCGTTTGGGGATTTTAGTACATTTTATCCAGCATTTCGAATTCCTCAACACATGCT
>NC_087203.1:73416696-73429196 GCF_015104395.2 Macrobrachium nipponense | reverse complement strand
CTCGATCTGGGTGCTTTCGTAATTAGAATCGATATGAAACCCCGTCTACCATGTTGGCCAATTCGAGTGTTTTTTGACAGGACGTAGCCTTTTGTTATGAAAATATTATCATCGAACCGTGATCCATTTATATATCAATTCAAGCTACAGATGTCCTTTAATATCTAAATTCACTTTACCTCCCAAATGATATATTTTGATATATGTACCGAAGGGGAATTTTTTTTAGTTGATAATAATTTCGTCCCCCCATGGGATCGACCACCGTCCAAGTGGACGGACGAAATCAGGACAGTCAGTGACGCTATCCATCAGCCAACAGAGACGCTAAAGTTCATATATCGATTCTGACCTTACAAATCACCCTCGATCTGGGTGCTTTCGTAATTAGAATCGATATGGAAACCCCGCTACCATGTTGGCCAATTCGAGCGTTTTGACAGCACATAGCCTTTTGTTATGAATAATTATCACATCGAACCGTGATCCATTTATATACAATTCAAGCTACAAATGTCCTTTAATATCTAAATTACTTTACCTCCCAAATGATATATTTTCATCATATATTGTACCGAAGGGGAATTTTTTTTTAGTTGATAATAATTTCGTCCCCCCACCATGGGATCGAACCACCAGTCCAAGTGGACGGGGACGAAATCAGGACAGTCAGTGACGCTATCCAATCAGCCAACAGAGACGCTATAAGTTCATATCGATTCTGACCTTACAAATCACCCTCGATCTGGGTGCTTTCGTAATTAGAATCGATATGAAACCCGTCTACCATGTTGGCCAATTCGAGCGTTTTGACAGCACGTAGCCTTTTGTTATGAATAATTATCACATCGAACCGTGATCCATTTATATATCAATTCAAGCTACAAATGTCCTTTAATATCTAAATTCACTTTACCTCCCAAATGATATATTTTCATATATGTACCGAAGGGGAATTTTTTTTTTTTAGTTGATAATAATTTCGTCCCCCCATGGGATCGAACCACCGTCCAAGTGGACGGGGACGAAATCAGGACAGTCAGTGATGCTATCCAATCAGCCAACAGAGACGCTATAAGTTCATATCGATTCTGACCTTACAAATCACCCTCGATCTGGGTGCTTTCGTAATTAGAATCGATATGAAACCCCGTCTACCATGTTGGCCAATTCGAGCGTTTTGACAGCACGTAGCCTTTTGTTATGAATAATTATCACATCGAACCGTGATCCATTTATATATCAATTCAAGCTACAAATGTCCTTTAATATCTAAATTCACTTTACCTCCCAAATGATATATTTTCATATATGTACCGAAGGGGAATTTTTTTTAGTTGATAATAATTTCGTCCCCCCATGGGATCGAACCACCGTCCAAGTGGACGGGGACGAAATCAGGACAGTCAGTGACGCTATCCAATCAGCCAACAGAGACGCTATAAGTTCATATCGATTCTGACCTTACAATCACCCTCGATCTGGTGCTTTCGTAATTAGAATCGATATGAAACCCCATCTACCATGTTGGCCAATTCGAGCGTTTGACAGCACGTAGCCTTTTGTTATGAATAATTATCACATCGAACCGTGATCCATTTATATATCAATTCAAGCTACAAATATCCTTTAATATCTAAATTCACTTTACCTCCCAAATGATATATTTTCATATATGTACCGAAGGGGAATTTTTTAGTTGATAATAATTTCGTCCCCCCATGGGATCGAACCACCGTCCAAGTGGACGGGGACGAAATCAGGACAGTCAGTGACGCTATCCAATCAGCCAACAGAGACGCTATAAGTTCATATCGATTCTGACCTTACAAATCACCCTTGATCTGGGCGCTTTCGTAATTAGAATCGATATGAAACCCCGTTTACCATGTTGGCCAATTCGAGCGTTTTGACAGCACGTAGCCTTTTGTTATGAATAATTATCACATCGAACCGTGATCCATTTATATATCAATTCAAGCTACAAATGTCCTTTAATATCTAAATTCACTTTACCTCCCAAATGATATATTTTCATATATGTACCGAAGGGGAATTTTTTTTTAGTTGATAATAATTTCGTCCCCCCTTCGGTACATATATGAAAATATATCATTTGGGAGGTAAAGTGAATTTGTAAGGTCAGAATCGATATGAACTTATAGCGTCTCTTTTGGCTTGGTATTGGGATGGATAGCGTCACTGACTGTCCTGATTTCGTCCCCGTCCACTTGGACGGTGGTTCGATCCCATGGGGGGACGAAATTATTATCAACTAAAAAAAATTCCCCTTCGGTACACATATGAAAATATATCATTTGGGAGGTAAAGTGAATTCAGATATTAGGACATTTGTAGCTTGAATTGATATATAAATGGATCAACGGTTCGATGTGATAATTATTCATAACAAAAGGCTACGTGCTGTCAAAACGCTCGAATTGGCCAACATGGTAGACGGGTTTCATATCGATTCTAATTACAAAAGCACCCAGATCAAGGGTGATTTGTAAGGTCAGAATCGATATGAACTTATAGCGTCTCTGTTGGCTGATGGGATAGCGTCACTGACTGTCCTGATTTCGTCCCCGTCCACTTGGACGGTGGTTCGATCCCATGGGGGACGAAATTATTATCAACTAAAAAAAAAAAAATTCCCCTTCGGTACTAATATGAAAATATATCATTTGGTAGGTAAAGTGAATTTAGATATTAAAGGACATTTGTAGCTTGAATTGATATATATATATATCTATATATATATATATATATATATATATATATATATATATATATATATATATAATATATAATATATATATACACATCTATATTTAGTACGTGATTATTTCACAAACTCAATTTCTTACCAGATACCATTGTTAAACCTGAATTGAAACAATCAGAAAGCAAACCTTTCAGCTCGCAGGTATCCTACTCTTAAAACAGGTAATTTTTCTATAATTTAATATCCCTAAGTCCTATGAATTACGTCAGTTTTACAGAAATGAGAAAGAAAATACTGCCACTAGGATTGGAATTATAAATAGTTTATTTAATTCTTAAGAATTGAAAACAACGATTCAATTTCAATATATATATATACATATATCTATCTATCTATCTATATATATATATATATATATATATATATATATATATATATATATATATATATATATATATACATATAAGCAAATCCCACAGGAAAATGAAAGTCAGAAATCCAAGCGTTTTCGTCTTTACTCAGACATTGTCAAGGAACATCTACTGTGATTTTTTAAGCATATATATATATATATATATATATATATATATATATATATATATATATATATATATATATATATATCACTTTAAGACCTTGAAACGCTCATTGGAACATCTGGTTAATATAAGTACTTGCTATTCTACACACACACACACACACACACACACACACACACACACACACACACATATATATATATATATATATATATATATATATTATATATATATATATATATACATATATATATATATATATATATATATATATATATATATATATATATATATATATATATATCAGTTTGAAAGAATGCCATTTATTACATTCGTCGGACGCAACACTTCACTTGTATCTCATATTTCAGTGTCTTAACATGTAACATGAAAGCAACTCCTGATGAAATAAGAACTACTGTAAACCAGAGAATTGGACATCTGATTTGGGGAAATTATAGTGAATGCTTAAGAAGTGTAAATGTCACGCTTACATTTTTATTCCTGACTTCATATTTTCCCGCCAACTTACGGGTAGGCTCCACTTTGGAGGGGTCCCGATTGTAAAAAATCGTAAAAATATTTGCCAAAAATACACTAATCAAGACAGGCTAATGAAATTTTCAGGCATTATTAGCACTATAATAACGCATATTTTCTCTGTGAGTTTTATCATTCTACAGGGATAAATTAATGATTTTATTTTAAAAAATGTGAAAATTGCAAAAATTTCCGGGCCCCTCGTACTGAATGTTATTTGGTGATTGGTGAGAAACTACAGTCTTGAATAGAAATTCGGTCTGACAGAATGTTGGTATATCCACCTGTAACATGCATAAAAAATTATCAAAATAGAACAGTAAATAAGCACGTTATAACAAAAAAAAGAGCAACAACTTCAGGTAAGTTCAGCGAAAGCCCCGCCGAAAAATCAGACTATAGCTAGGAAGAAATATTCAGGAAAAAATTCAAATCTCGATTTAGGGACAAAACCTTTTGAGAGTTTGTAGTTATTATGTCACTTGATAGCCTAAAACATCTAAAAATTATATTATTTAGGACAATCAAAGAAACCCCCCCCCCCCAAAAAAAAAGGGGGGGGGGGGGGGGGAAAAAAAAGGGGGGGGGGTTTCTTTGATTGTCCTAAATAATATAATTTTTAGATGTTTTAGGCTATCAAGTGACATAATAACAACAAACTCTCAAAAGGTTTTGTCCCTAAATCGAGATTTGAATTTTTCCTGAATATTTTTTTCCTAGCTATAGTCTGATTTTTCAGCGGGGCTTTCGCTGAACTTACCTGAAGTTGTTGCTCTTTTTTTTGTTATAACGTGCTTATTTACTGTTCTATTTTGATAATTTTTTTTGTGCATGTTCCAGGTGGATATACCAACATTCTGTCAGACCGAATTTCTATTCAAGACTGTAGTTTCTCACCAATCACCAAATAACCTTTAGTACGAGGGGCCCGGAATTTTTGCATTTTTTCACATTTTTTTTAATAAAATCATTAATTTTCCCTGTAGGATGATAAAACTCACAGAAGAATGCGTTATTATAGTGCTAATAATGCCTGAAAATTTCATTAGCCTGTCTTGATTAGCGTATTTTTGGCAAATATTTTTACGATATTTTACAATTGGGACCCCTCCAAAGTGGAGCCTACCCTTACATGAAAATAAGTGGATTTCTGAGTGCATTCTGAGATGATATATGAATTATACATATATCGCAAGGGAGATCATAACTTCTATCACAGTTACACCTGGAGAAATATTTTGATATGTTATTTCTTGAAAGTTACTCTGGTATACTATGTAAGAAAAATTTTGAGTCGCCAGACTCGGTTAGATTTTGGAATTTGCGAGCGTTTACGGGCTGAACGACGACAATATTATAATATAATTTTTATCGATAAATCATCAGTGCGGTCGAGTTAGATTGCAGTTACTTAAGTGATTGAGTGACGGCGAAAAAAAAAAAAATTCTGATCCGGTCTCAGTTCATCCTAAAATCTGAAGAATTCTCCAGTCTCCCAGAACATATCACAGAAATTCATTTAAGTCTATCACCAACTCTCGTAGATTTTGGGGGGACAAAGACAACCTGGCAAATAAATAAGAAATACGGGAGTAAAACATTCAAGAAGCGACGCCGAAAACATAAGATCTTGAAAATAGTAAAAAAGACCACCAACACTGAGCGACCGAGAATATTACCTAGATTATGACAATGAAGGAAAATGGAGAACACAGGAGCTAGCAAGATCCAATGAGAGAAGGTCATAATAAACTTTCATTACTGTTGCATCATTTGTGGAGCAACTTTATATATACCTGATGAGAAAGAGAGAGAGGTGGGCTTGGGTGGGGGGTATTGGGTTATTCTTATGTAATTTCATATGCAAATCAAATTTATAGACTTTTCATCTTCAAAAGAAAAATATGTAACGACTGCAAATAAATGTCCTAAGATATAAAATTCAATGGAAGGCTCTGTTGTCCAAGGAAAAATAAGTATGATAACAAGAGCAGTAGATAAACGGTGTAGAAGGACTTGTGGATATACATGAACAAACAAAAATACTTACTGTGTATTCAAATGGTCATCATTTTCTTATACTTATTTTATGCTCTTGTCCTCGTTCCGCTGTGTTTGTGTGTGTGAGTCTGTCAGTGTGAGTACGGGTATAGCGTGTGTGATGATAAAAGCATACAGATACCACTGCTCGAAGAAGTAAGAAAATAATGTTCTGTTTTTTAGGTTGAAATTTTATTCAATATGTTCCCTGTTCATTTATATATTGGAGTGATGATAAGGATAAATAACATCATTTTAAAACTAGTTTGAAACTTCCTTCCAAAAATACTGCGATATGAATATCTCGTTCTGTCCCGTTTACCTGCAAGACCATTCCGTCCCTTCCTTTTGTCTTTCTTGATGAAAACCTTGTCCAGAATTAAGCAGATGGGATTCTAAGCCCTCTCATAGGCAAGCCTTGGGAACATTCTTTTTAAGTATTGTAATAAAAACCCGCAGACGAGAGGGGGGGTGGGGGTTGATGCGGTTCAATGGCGCTTTCCCATCTTCTCCGCGTCTTATTCCTTTTATCCAAGGACCGCTGTCTTCTCGTGAGATTCGTATTAACTTATCTCTTCGATTTCCTTCCATTTGAGTCTGATTGCGGTTAGCGTTCATTGTTACTATTAATTTTTATTGATATTATTACCTAGATTTCCTTTTTCACTTATTCAAAATTAATTTTCATTATTATTATTATTTTTTTTTTTCTTTTGCTCTATCACATTCTTCTAATTCGACTGGGTGGTATTTATAGTGTGGGGTTCCGGGTTGCATCCTGCCTCCTTAGGAGTCCATCACTTTTTTTACTATGCGCGCCGTTTCTAGGATCACACTCTTCTGCATGAGTCCTGGAGCTACTTCAGCCTCTAGTTTTTCTTGATTCCTTTTCAGGGATCTTGGGATCGTTCCTAGTGTTCCTATGATTATGGGTACAATTTCCACTGGCATATCCCATATCCTTATTTCTATTTTCAGGTCTTGATACTTATCCATTTTTTTCCTCTCTTTCTCTTCAACTCTGGTGTCCCATGGTATTGCGACATCAATGAGTGATACTTTCTTCTTGATTTTGTCAATCAACGTCACGTCTGGTCTATTTGCACGTATCACCCTATCTGTTTCTGATACCATAAGTCCCAGAGGAATCTTTGCCTGATCGTTTTCCTATCACTCCTTCAGGTTGTGTTCGATACCACTTATTACTACAAGGTAGCTGGTGTTTCTTGCACAGGCTCCAGTGGAGGGCTTTTGCTACTGAATCATGCCTCTTTTTGTACTGGTTCTGTGCAAGTGCCGGACATTCGCAGTCCTCTATGCTTAGTAGTCCCCTCCCTCCTTCCTTTCGTGTTATGTATAGTCTGTCCGTATTTGCTCTTGGGTGTAGTGCTTTGTGTATTGTCATATGTTTCCTCGTTTTCTGGTCTATGCTGCGAAGTTCTGCCTTCGTCCATTCCACTATTCCTGCGGTGTATCTGATTACTGGCACTGCCCAAGTGTTTATGGCTTTTATCATATTTCCGGCGTTGAGTTTTGACTTGAGTATCACCTTGAGTCTCTGCATATATTCTTTCCTGATCATGTCCTTCATCTCTTGGTGTTTTATATCCCCTCCTTCCATTATTCCCAGGTATTTGTATCCCGACTCATCTATGTGTTTGATATTGTTTCCATCTGGTAGCTTTATCCCTTCAGTCCTTGTTACTTTGCCCTTTTGTATGTTGACTAAGGCACATTTTTCTATTATTATTATTATTATTATTATTAAATAGTGGGAATAGTTGCGAGTCGTTTAACGAAATCACTGAGTTACATTTTTCTTGATGCTTATCAGTCAATTGCTCGAGTCCATTGTTATAAATTGGACATTGCACTCTAGGTTAGGTTAGTTCATTGGCCTGAAGCAAAATTATTTTCTGATATATTTGTTCCGCAGAAAATAACTTTTCCCCCTCGGAATAGTGAATAAAAAAATGTGGCATTTATGTAATATTTTATATGCAAATGCGTTTCAGAAATTTGCAGAATTACGAAGTAGTATTGTTAATGAAAAGCACCTAGTCCCTCGTTGGTCAAGCGGATTTCGCGCTCGACTACCAATCCGGTGGTCCGAAGTTCGATTCTCGGCTCGGCCAACGTGGAACCAGAGGAATTTATTTCTGGTGATAGAAATTCATTCCTCGATATAATGTGGTTCGGATCCCACAATATAGCTGTAGGACCCGTTGTTAGGTAACTAATTGGTTCCTAGCTACGTAAAAATATCTAATCCTTCGGGCCAGCCCTAGGAGAGCTGTTAATCAGCTCAGTGGTCTGGTAAAACTAAGATATACTTAATGAAAAGCGCCAGAAAATAAGATAAGGATCAACGTAAGAAAGCAAGGCTTAATGAATCATCATAATTTATTCACCTTTCATGTGGTAGTGTGACAGTGCACCTCATGCGGTGCACTGTAGGTTCTTTGCAGCGTCCCTTCGGTCCCTAACTGCAACCCTTTTCATTCGTTTTGTTGTACCTCCCTTCTTTCTTCCATCTTACTTTCCATCCTCTGCTAACAGTTGTCTTTCTTCCATCTACTTTCCACTCTCTGCTAACAGTTGTTTCATGGTGCAACTGCGAGGTTTCCATCCTGTTGCAACTTTACAACCTCCTTTACTCTCAATTTCCCTTTCGTTGCTGAATGACCTCATAGGTCCCAGCATTTGACCTTAATTGTTTATTCCAATTCCTATATACATGAACATGGTGTGATCTGACCTCAAGCTTACTGGGGACGTGTGCAAGATTTTCCCCTTACGCATAAGTTGTGAATATTATATTCTTAACTTTTCACGTAAATTAAAACGTGCTAAAATCTGCGGTCAAATAGATCCTTGTTTCACCGATGAAAATTGAAATACATACGCTATATTCTGTACATTTTCATTCTAATAAATAAATCCTAAATATAATATCCTAAATTCCTGTATCTTTAACTCAAATAAGAACTTTTTAGGCTCTTCCATAGACCTCTCCTACCCCCCAACAAGAACAAGAACCAGAACAACAACAACAACAAAGTAGTAAGCGAAAACAAACTTGTGCAGTGTGGTAGTGTCATATATTTTGCATCGAGAAAGTAACAAAATTGGTGATCTTCAATGCATATCTTTTCAACTAACTCTCTAGTTTTAACTAAGATAAACTCAGTATCCGAGTGTTTAAAATGAAGTATCACGTAACCGAATGTTGAAAAGTGAACAGTTTATTAAATTGGACCATGTGTAGATTATGTTCCAAGGTCATACTTGAAGAAATATTTTTCAAGTAAATTAATACGAGTAGTGAACGTCGAGAAACAAGGAAGAGTAAATAAAAAAAAACTGTAGCTATGCTTTCCGCGTCTGCGTAATAAATTGCTCCCAATTGTTTACATTCTTATGTTCTATTAGACAAGATATTTTTAATGGAATAAATGCTTTGTTTGTTTTAGTGGGATATCCTTACACTGTCCATAACGAGTAATCGATTTATCTCTCTCTCTCTCTCTCTCTCTCTCTCTCTCTCTCTCTCTCTCTCTCTCTCTCTCTCTGTTTTCCCTTCATATTCATCCCATTTGCTTTGTCTATTGATGCCTTTCATCCTTCCCTCTTATTTGCTTAATTTCACCATTATCGCTGTTCGTTTTCTATTATGTCCTCACTTCTGCTCTTTTTCGTCTCTCGCTTCCAACCGAAACCCAATCCTCTTGAGCCACTTTGAATTCCTACAAATCCTTTCATTCGGTACCTTTAGTACATTTTATCAGACATTTCGAATTCCCCAACAAATGTTGGAATATGCTGCACCAAAGACATGAGCATTTTCTCCTGCTCTTGATTGGCATCTGCAGTGTTGGATATTTTGCTAATATGAACAACGGTGTTTTTCATACAGATCTCATTCTTGTCACTACTATTAGTATTTGTAGTATGTTCTCGTTTGTTATCTGTACAGATATTATTATCATAAAATTTTTTTACTGTTATCAGTACCCAAATATTGTATTAAAGGGGCACAGTACCAACAAGATTATATCATCATTGAATTCGATATACTGGTTAGAGGTAGTTTGATGTACGCATATTGAAAAGTATCTTGTTATTGAGAGAAATGCAATTAAAACTGTTTAGAAGTTGACCTTGAAATTTGCAAGAAAATTCTCGGTCATTTGTGAGGCAAATCTCGTTACGGACCAAGAAATTGAATAAGAGTTTTTGTTCGCAAATGCAACTGCATTCGTATCCTGCACACAAAATTTTTAAGCTCTCGGAACACCAGTGTAAGGTGCCCACATGCCTATTGTAAATGCAACGCAAAGAGTTTTAAAGATATCTAGAACTACCTTACTGACTATTTTCACTTTTAGGGCTCTATTGTAATCATTTATGTCATTTTATGAACAGTAACGTCATGTATGTCCTTCATGTACTTGTCAAGTCATGTGAACTTACACCTGGAAAGTATGTACACGAGATAAGCTTCACCCCCACGTACGTGCCCTGTCATATTTTCAGTAACTATAAGTCATTTCTACTAGTAATACTGTAGATTCATTTCTACTTATGCTTGATAAGTATTATCCACACATACCTGTCAAGTCATATCAACATATAAGTGTCAACTTAATTCGATGTACTAGACCTATCAAGTCATATCTAAGTAGATCTGTAAAGTAGTTTTCAACCCATTTCTTTTTCTACTTGACAGGTTATGGCCACATGAACCTGTCAAGTAAAACCCACATATACCTGTCAAGTGATTTTCACATACACCTCACTGTCATGTCCTTCTTATAAATACTTGCTGAAAATATCTTGTTTAATAAATTCTTAAAGATGACATACAGCGAACACTTTAATTTTAAGGCATATAACGTGGTCTCCCATGTAAAGATATTTACGTCATATAGAAACCTCGATCATGATTTCCGAGGAAAATTTGTGGTTCTGCAATATGCCTAAGCGATCTGGGGAGCAGCGACATGCACTGGGTCCTGGTTTCGTTGTATAGGATATCAAATTCCTCTGCATATTGGCGGCAAGTGTCGATGAGTCGTTGGAGATCTTGCACTGATGGGGAAATCAGAACCATATCGTCCTGCGTTACAGAGGTTGTTTAAAGTTGTTTCATTGACAGTGCATCCGATTGGGAGTGAGTTCAGTTTGACCTTCAGGGCATCTGTGTACGTATTAAACAGGTATGGGGAGAGAATGCACCATTTAGGGAGCCAAAGGTGTACGACAATACATTACCCCATTTGGCATAGAACTGCTGTGTGAAGAACAGAGCAATATAAAATGCCAATTAAGTATAGAGGTGTGCCTCTTTTATGCAGCATCAGGAAGAGCTTCATGTAGTTTATTCTGTCAAATGCTTTTCTCACATCCACAGGAGAGGCTGATGATAGGTAATAGTTCAGCTACTTTTTCAAAATGTAGATGCAGGTGTCTGTTGAGTGGTTTGCTTAAAATCCGAACTGGTTGACAGTGGTGTGTAGAAAGGGGAGAAGTCTCACCAGAAGAACCAACTCAGGTATCTTCGACGCGACCGTTGTGATTGCAATCGGCTGGTAATTGCCAGAGTCAGCTGCATCCTTTAGCTTGTTTTTTTATTAATAATGGTATCAACTAAACTAAGAGCAGGAAATCTGGAAGAAACTGGTGAATTATGCACGCACTGAATAGAGCAGCAGTTAGCAAAATATAAATTATTTATGCATATATATATATATATATATATATATATATATATATATATATATATTATGTGTGTGTGTGTGTGTGTGTGTGTGTGCATGTGTGTGTGTGTATGTGTGTATGTATGTATATACATATATATTATCACACACCGTGTATTTATGTATGTGCATATGTTGGTATACATACACACACACACGCACACACACACACACACACACACACACACACACACACACACATATATATATATATATATATATATATATATATATATATATATATATATATATGTATATATGTACACTCACACAAATATAATGACTTATCCCCGATAGGAGTATAATTATGATACATACTTCAGTAACGACAGTAACAACCAATAGTAACCAGTGTGTCAACAAACGGTAACCCTTAAACATATAGCATAAACCCTGAGAACTGATTATTAACATTACACTGATAAGGCAGAGCTCAAGTCATTTACACACACACACATATATGTATATATACTATATATATATATAGTATATATATATATATATATATATATATATATATATATATATATATATGTATATTGTATATATGTATGTATGTATGTAGTATGTATGTATGTAGTATGTATGTATTACACATACACACACACACACACACAATACATATATATTATATATATATATATTATATATATATATATACGTACATATATTTGTATATGTATAATTTATTTATTTACAACTATATATGTTTATATATATATATATATATATCTATATATATATATATATATAGTATATATATATATATATATAGTATACGTATACATTTACATATGTAAATATGTGTGTGTATGTGTGTGTGGTTGAGGTATTTACCAGAGTTCATAATACAGAAGCAAATTGCATGGCCGTAGAGACATTCATTTATGCACT
>NC_087203.1:73409196-73411696 GCF_015104395.2 Macrobrachium nipponense | reverse complement strand
TTTGACTCTCACCTTTCCCTTATCTCTTAATGGCATACAACTTCATTTTTAAACAAAGATATCTGTCTTAATTATTCAGTTTTGCGTATACAATTTTTTGGGGATGTGGCACACGTTAGCCGTTATTTGGTTATATTATATTTAGACAGTACCTTGTGTAATTCGTTTTGCGCACATTCACTATATATATATATATATATATATATATATATATATATATATATATATATATATATATATATCCACACATCAAAGGGTACTATAGTAGGCAGGAGGAAGGGCGCAGGAACATATACACTCCATTTGATACATTTATTGTCAACGCGTTTCTGACCCATGGTCACATCATCAGGACATCTATATAAAAAGGAATCCGAGCACATAATTAAAAGAAACATATATAAAGCATAAGAAAACTTAAAATGGAAACTAAGTTAAACTTAAATACTGAATCACACTTAAATACATTTACACATTAAAAACCAAGAAAGCTTAAAATGATCCTTAAAAACTAAATTCGATAAAAGAAAAAATAAAGGTAAAAACGAACTTAAAATGGAGAGCAAGGCGCACCTCTCAAAATGACAGAGACAAACGCACTAAAAGAATACACAAGAACAGAAAAAGAGGGCGGCGGACAAATATAAACAAACAAGCTAGTTATGCTATGAACAGGGGAACAGCCGATGATTGGCAATTTAACGTAGGTACAATTCTCTTTATTAGCAGACTTTTCCAAGAGAAGCAGTTCTCCAGGTTCCTTGACTTGGCCAATTATTTTTAAAGTTGTCATATTTGATCGATGTCTTGCAACTTCTAGCGTGCGATCTTATATTGGAAAGTTCGGGATTAGACAATCTGCAGCCGTACGATAACTCACAGCCCCATGTGAGAATCGGCCCTGACCTTGAGGAGACGCCGAGTCGAACCAACGTAATTCCCGGAACTACATCCTGGGGCACTTGTACTCATATACGACGCCCGATGTCATCAAAGGACAGAGCCGATCCTTGAAGGGAAACAAAGAGCCAATATAGTTTTAGGATTTTTTGGAATTAATTTTATATTAAGAGCACCAATATGATTTTCAATCATTTTAGCACACTGCTTGGCAAAGTTTTGATTGCTGGGTAAAAAACAAAAGCTTGCGTATATAGTAAGTTTAGGTACGTTACATTTAGGTGTTAAGGGTGCAAGTTTTTTATCAAGAACTTTCTTAATAACCTTAAGTACTAGATGGGCAGGGAAACAGTTGTTACGGAAGTAGTGCTTAAGAAGAGAATTTCAGAATGAAAAGAGAGCCAATTAGAAGTTAGAGATAGAGCCCGATGTACCAAGGTATGCACAGAATTAATCTTAAAATTAATAAAGCAAAAACTATAAAAATTGGAGCCGAGTCCGGTGAATGTACTTTTCCCTAAAATGGTCGTGTTAAAATGATCATTGTCCTTAGCTAACTAAAACATCAAGGAAAGCCAACTTACCGTCTTGTTCTTTTCAATAGTAAAATTAATATTATTATGGAAGTTGTTGGCTAGGTTTAGGAATCTGTCAGCATCATATTCATTTTTCAATAGAACGAATGTGTCGTCATATACCTGGCGTAAAATAAGGGTGGACAGAAGGACAAGGGGCACTCCTCCATTACTTGCTCCTCCAGGGAACACATGAAAATGTTGGCAAAGGTGGGGCCGAGGGGAGACCCCATCGCCATCCCATCGATCTGTTTAAAAAGCTGGTTACTAAAAACAAAGCCCGTGTCCAGCACGGCTAATTCTAAAAGTGTTTTAAAAAGATTCATAATTAAAATTACAATATATAAAGTCAGGTGTAGGGAACAATTTGGTTAAAATAAGATCAATGGTCTCCCTCACAGGAACGTTAGTAAAGAGGGATTCTACATCTAAACTGACCATATACAAATCTGAGTCTTGTGAGAGGATCTTAGTTTTAAAATCTTCGGAGTTTCTTAGGGTATATTCATTCCGGGTCAACGGCTCCAATAAAGGTACCAGAAACTTAGCAAGCTTGTGTAGTTGGGCGTATTGTAGGAGGCTAGGATAGGGCGGAGGGGAACCCCCTGTGTTTGTGGATCTTAGGCAGGCCGTACAGGATACCAAAGGAGGACCCGCTGGAAAAAAGATCATCATAAGTTTTCTCATTTATTATTCCTTCAGTTTTGAGAGACCGTAAAAATCTATTGATCCTGTCTTCTATCCGGTAAATTTCTTGATAGTTGGGTTGTCCAATTTTAGTGAATTTGGTGGGATCATCGAGTATCGTGTTCATTTTATCTAAATAGTCAGTTTTATCTAAAATAACTACCCTTCTTCCCTTGTCAGGTCTAACAACTATGATTGTCTCACGTTTTGATATATTCTTGAGTAGTTCGTAATCCTCCTTCCTGAAAAAGGGAGCCCTTTTTTATGCTTTCCTATTCATCTTCAAACTTCGATCTGGCGGACAGACCACATTTCAACAGTTAATTATATCACGCTAT
>NC_087203.1:73386696-73404196 GCF_015104395.2 Macrobrachium nipponense | reverse complement strand
AGGAACTTTTTTAGAAGGATCTAGACGATTACATCATAATACGCAGCATTTCTAGCAACACGGTGGCGCATGCAGAGTTCTATAACACACCTGGGAGATTCTCAAGCAATCATGAGAACAGGACCTCCAACCCGTGCGCGAAAGCCTCCTCGCTGCAGACCTTCTTGAAGAAGATGCGTTTCTTTTCTTTTCTTTTAATATATATTTCCTTGCTATAAAACGATTACCATGACTAAAATATATATATATATATATATATATATATATATATATATATATATATATATATGTATATATATATATATATAAAGGCATACAGCAGGGTCCATAAAACACATCAACAAGGCCATAGTTTATTCAAACGAAACGTTTCGCACATGTTCTATGTGCATTTTCAATCTGTAAATATAACATAAAAATTGGCGTATTCTTTAACTACAAGGACAAGCTGCAGACCTTCATGAGGTCCAACATTATTTATAAATTCAAGTGCCGGGATGCCCTGGTATTATGTTGGATCTTGTCACCGGTTACTGCAGTTGAGATATTGTAGCCATATGGGATACAGTTATAGAACGGCCAGAAACTGAGTAAACCCGAAATTTTCTAATATAAAGAACCATGCCTCTATATGTAAAATTGAAGTCAACAAAAAGCATTTCTCCATTATTGGTGGTACGAGCCATAGTGATTACTTAACTACCCTTGAGTCATTACATCAAACGGCTTGTTCCTTCTTTTAAACTCTAACGTTTCCACCTCTCCTCTTTATCTCGCATAACTGAAGTCGTAAGGTTGGTGGTCGAATCTTGGTCATTCGTTCTTCTCCTCTCCTCTGAATGGTTTGGTGAGCACTGGGTCTTTTTTTACTGTAACCTTTTTTAAATATGTTAATTTTAAAAGTTTTTTAATAATACCCTTTTTTTTTCTCTTAATATTTTTTGTTTAAATGCTTTTTGTAAATTTAATGATTTTTATGTTATATTTACAGATTGAAAAGATGCACATAGAACATGTGCGAAATGTTTCGTTTGAATAAACTATGGCCTTGTTGATGTGTTTTATGGACCCTGCTGTATGCCTTTTCATATCTTCACCTGGAATCCGTATATATATATATATATATATATATATATATATATATATATATATATATATATATATATATATATATATATATATGTATATGTAGTATATATATATATATATATATATATATATATATATATATATATATATTTATATATATATTATACATATATATATATATATATATATATATATATATATATATATATATATATATATACATGCATGTATGTATGTATGTAGGCATTATTAAAGGTGATTGCAACGCCTCTTCATCACCTAGATGCATCTACTTTTTAGCCTTTCACTTTACCTCCAGTCCCGCTTCCTTTTTCCAGACTTGTTATCCAACACCTCTAACAAGTAATCTTTTTGCCTTCCTGTTCAACCACTCCAACTCCCTATTTTCATGTCTTCAATAGCACTTAGTCTTTATGCTTGACTATTTTAAGAATTCAGTTCCCATATGGCCGCTCGGCTAAG
Organism: Macrobrachium nipponense; assembly: GCF_015104395.2. NCBI lineage: Eukaryota > Metazoa > Arthropoda > Malacostraca > Decapoda > Palaemonidae > Macrobrachium > Macrobrachium nipponense. The sequence continues at coordinate 73,402,624 of NC_087203.1, read as the reverse complement.
GTGATGGAAGTTGAATGATACCTTAGTGGCGATGAAAATTTTCAGTAATAGTTATAATTATACAACTACTACGACTACTACTACTACTAATAATAATAATAATAATAATATTGGAAGGAGACCCTCTTTCAAACAAGTCTTATTGAAAGATATTGCTGCATCAGCTGCATTCAACTTGTAAATAGTCTTCTCTATTTTTCTAATAATAGCTTTCTCTCTGCTACTACAACTGGCGAGTATTGCGCTGATATCACTCATTAGGAGGAGTCAATTTCGGGGATAATGGTTACAAATTTATTTATTTGTCACAGTAAATGAACAAATAGGTCAAAATATAAGTTAATCTAGTGGCCAACGTTTCTCTCGGTATCATCCGAGCATGATCACGGCAGTGCATCGGAGTAGACTGTAGGTGCTGTGACTGCTGTCAAGATCTACTCAATATATAGTGGCATTGGTTGAAGGAAGTTTTCTTCAAGACGCTTCTCGTCGTTGAAGGTCGTGCTGTTGCAGCCTTGCAGACCGTCGAGGCTGGGGCATGTCTTCCCTGGGCGTTGTGTCACGACGGCTCGCGATGTCATTGGCTGCTGGGCTGCTAGTCTCATCTGGTATTCTTTGATCGGGGGTGTCGCTCGGTCTGGTATTACTTGTATTATTTATACACATAGGTCTCCTTAAGTTGGTGGGGAGGAATAGCACTTCCTGCGTCGTATTCAATGAGGGCTTCTCTTGCTGTATGAGGAGTGCCTCGAGCAGTCGCAAGCGTCGCTGGTCAGGAGCCCTCCCTATTATCTTGATATTCTTAATACTACCGTCGCGGGAGATAGCTTCCTGGTGTGCTGTTATGATATGGTTTTTAATCGCTTCTTCTTGTACGTGGCAGGAAATCCTCTTGGACAGTTTCATAGAAGTCATACCAATGTAAGAGCCGGGACATCCACGGACGGGGCATAAGAATTGGTAGACTACATTCGACTGTTTCAAGAGGTCTCTTGCTGGCGGGGTTGGGTTGTTCTTCATAATAAGGTCCCAGGTACGTCGATTTTGGTAATAAATTATAAGTTCGAGTTCTTTGTCGGCTTCGGTAGGGGTTACATTCTCTTTCATTATTTTTCTCAAAGCATCTTCGTCCTCACAGTGACGTGCGTGCATTCTTGCTTTGTAATACAGCTTGATCTTCTCATGGGGATGGGGCTGCGGTCTCTCACTCTCGCCGTACCACCGATCCAGCGCTGTTCGGACTTCTTTATCAATAAGTCGATTCGGATACCTGTTATTAACGAGTATCTGAGTGACTCGGTCGAGTTCTTTGTGAGTGTCCTGCCAGGAAGAACAGTGCGTAAGGGCCCTCCGAATGTAGGCCCTGACTGTGGTGTTCTTGAACCGCACAGGGCATTCGCTGTCGCCATTCAGACAAAACCCTAAGTTTGTTTGCTTTGTATACACAGAGGTTTTTAGGCCATCGTTGGTCTTAGAGACAAGGGCGTCAAGAAAGGGAAGCTGGCCTTCGTTGCTGAATTCGATGGTATAATTCAGCAAACTGCACTGCTGGGACATGCACCGGACAGCTTCAACCTCTTCCTCATTCTCGGCTTGTACGAAGATATCGTCGATATACCTTGCATATTTTCGGGGTTTTCTAATATTAGAGAAAACTCTCTCTTCTACAGTGCCCATATAAAAGTTGGCGAATAGGACACCAAGAGGGGAACCCATTGCAACTCCGTCCTTTTGTCGGAACATTTGGCCTTTATGGGTGGAGAATGGGGCCTTCTTCGCACATATCTCGAGAAGTGTCCGCAGGGATACTTCTGGGATATTCAGCTGGGGTGTAGAGGGGTCCCTGTAGATACAGTCCATAATGATATTGATGGTCTCATCGACAGGAACGTTCATGAAAAGGGGTTCTATGTCCAAGGAGGCGATAGTGCCTATTCCTGGGGAGTCTCGGATTTCTTCAAGGAATTCCGTTGAAGAGCGCAGGCTATATCGGCTAGGCACATATGGCGTCAAAATTTGATTAAGGCGCTTGGCCAGTCCATACGTGGGGGCAAGTGTCTGGCTGATGATGGGGCGGAGAGGGATTCCATTTTTGTGTGTTTTTATGTTGCCGTACAGATAGCCAAGGCTGTAATCTCCGACGATGGGCGGGAGGTGCACGGCATTGGTGGCTGCATTGACACTGCTAATGATGTCATTGGCTTCTTTTTTTTATTTCGTCTGTGGGGTTTTTAGTGAGGCGCTCGAACTTAGTACTGTCAGACAAGATGGCATCCAACTTCTGGTGGTACTCCACCGTCTTGATTAGAACGAAGGGTGCTGTTTTGTCTGCACGGAGCAAAGTTGTCTTCTCGTTGACGCGGGGCCTTTGCTGCCTCACTAAAAACCCCACAGACGAAATAAAAAAAGAAGCCAATGACATCATTAGCAGTGTCAATGCAGCCACCAATGCCGTGCACCTCCCGCCCATCGTCGGAGATTTCAGCCTTTGCTATCTGTATGGCAACGTAAAAAAAATCTTAATGAGACCTATGTGTATAAGTAATACAAGTAATACCAGACCGAGCGACACCCCTGATCAAAGAATACCAGATGAGACTAGCAGCCCAGCAACCAATGACATCGCGAGCCGTTGTGACACAACGGCCAGAGAAGCCATGCCCCAGCCTCGACGGTCTGCAAGGCTGCAACAGCGCAACCTTCAACGACAAGAAGCATCTTGAAGAAAACTTCCTTCAACCAATGGCGGGAGCACATTGCGCCACCGGCCAATGAAAACGCAGCTAGCGGTTGACCCCCTGCTGACCTGCCTCTTTATATTGAGTAGATCTTGACAGCACCTAGTTGAAGGACCGACTAAATATGTATCTTGAAGACAATGAAATTCTCCCAAAGTATCAGTTTGGATTCAGGCGAGAACGAGGGACTCAGACAGCAATTGCTATGATGCACGAACTGCTAGCACTAAATCAGAGTTGGCGAGGCAGAGCCAACATTGTTTGTCCGGATGTCTCAAAGGCTTTTGACAAAGTCTGGCACGACGGACTGAAGTACAAGCTGCTCAACTCAGAACTACCAGATGTAATGACAAAAATACTGTGTAACTTCTTAGACGATAGACAGAGTGACATCTCCTTTGAAGGAGAGATACAGAGACCTTTGAGCTGAGAAGTGGAGTTCCGCAAGGATCCGTTCTCTCCCCAACGCTGTACATATTCTATACACATGACATGCCACAAGGGAGAGAAGGATGTGTCAACCTTATCTTTGCGGACGACGTGACACAGATCATAATGACGAATGATAGAAATAGACATAGACTTGCCTTACGGACGGGACAGCATATTAAAGAACTCAATGAGTATGAAAGAAGGTGGGAAATAAAAACCAACCAGGACAAGTTCAAACTGCTCTCAATATCAGCATTGAGACCAGAAGATGTAATTGTAGACAACAGACGAATACCGTTTGCTAATAAGGCTAAGGTACTTGGACTTACCCTAACCTGATGCGAGATGTTCTCACACATCAAGCTAAAGATCAGGGATGTTAGAGTAACCAAAGCTAAATTAGCATTATTCAGCAGCTTAGACCCAAGACTAAACCCCACCTATATAAGGCACTCATTAGACCTGCCCTGGAATACCCAATAATACCGACATGCTTACTCAGTACCAGCGACAGACAAAGACTACAAAGATTCCAAAACGGAGTTCTGAGTTGGATAGATGGCTGCAACAACCGAGACCTGGGGGACGGGGGAACAGAAAGACTTCATGCAAGATACCGCATTGAAGCTATGAATTTCCGTTTCTACCGTCTGGCAGACAAGGTATGGCAGAAGCTATTTGACCAGGACGAAGAACTAACGACCAACAGCCTGATCTCCCTAGACGACGAAGACTATAGACCCCACCTCTGGTGGCAATGACTTTCCAGGTTCACCCAAGATGGGTTACCCGACTCATCTTTGTGGACACGGACAGTGACAGTGACAGTGACAATGACAACTAGGAGAACCCCTGGAATATCGGAACGAACCAGGTGTTGACCCGGAAGATAATAATAATTAGAATTAAGAATAGCATTAAGTACTTAGAATTAAGGTGAACTAGTTTTAGATGTCAGTAAGTAAAATGTAGGGAACTAAGTTAAGTTAATTAGAAAATGGGAATCAGACAAATCCCATGTTCCCTGAGAACTAATAATTAGAATTAAGCACTTAGAATTAAGGTAATTTAGTTTAGATATTAGGTAAACTGTAGGGAACGAAGTTAGCTCAATTAAGTAAAGTAAGAGAGAAATGACTCAGATAGAATGAAAGTAGAGGTGAATGACTACATCATAAGTAAAACAAATCTTTAAATAATTAGGTAATCTGCTAACCCACTAACTCTAATTATAAGAATAAAGGGGAAAGGCAGTCCTAGAAGGGCAAGGAGTCTGGAACACTTGCTTAGCTAGCCTGGCCCCCACGTGGACATAACACCAATATAGCAAGACAACGTGGTTTGAGTTCTCATTCCCACCCACCCCCACCAAGGGGAGGGGGGAGAGAGGATGATACCAATAAAGATCCTGATTGAGCAACTAACTCTGATTAACACCCTTGCCCACCTGCCTTCCTAGCAAATTCATACAACACTGAAACTATAAAGCTCATTACAAATCCCAAGACAATCACTACACTAAACAACAAAAGACAAATGGGTCTGTCCCATTCCTACTCACTACCACTAATACCTTCTTTTCACCAAACCTTATAACCCTTCTAAACCTTACCTTCCTTCTGTGCCCCCCGCCCCAGGGGCTAACCCCACTCCATCCTATCCCCCCCTGCTTGCTTGCTTGCACCTACAGTTTACTCCGACCCACTGCCGTGATCATGCTCAGATGATACCGAGAGAAACGTTGGCCACTAGATTAACTTATATTTTAACCAATTTGTTCATTTACTGTGACAAATAAATAAATTTGTAACGATTATCCCTGAAATTGACTCCTCCTGATGAGTAATATCGGCGCAATACTCGCCAGTTGTAGTTTCAGAGAGAAAGCTATTATTAGAAAAATAGAGAAGACTATTTACAAGCTGAATGCAGCTGATGCAGCAATATCTTTCAATAATAATAATAAAATAATAATAATAATAATAATAATAATATCATCATCATCATCATCATCGTCATCATCACCTTGCATCATCATCATCATCATCATCATCATCATCATTTTTATAACTCACTAAAATTTAGACGTCCTGAATTAAGTTATCTTTTCTTAATAGAGGGTTCCAAACCATCAATATTGGGATAACGGAAATGCAGCTAGCACGAAGTCCCCTCTTCATCTATTCATTTTAACTACTGGAAATACTTTTATAATATGATAGGTTTCCCAAAATATTTTCTTTTTTTTTTCAAAGAAATGGAAACGCTTTCCACTTCCCAAGAAAGGTACAAAGGAATCCAAGGACGATGCTTAAAAAGTTAGGGAAATGTGAAGTGAAAGTCTTTGAAATGTAAATTATAAGAAAAACTTAGTGCAGGTCCATTAAATTGAGAGAGAGAGAGAGAGAGAGAGAGAGAGAGAGAGAGAGAGAGAGAGAGAGAGAGCGCGTTTTACTGTAATTGTAAATTTGTATTGAGGCAGAGAGAGAGAGTGAGAGGAGGGAGTGGGATCTAATTTACTAATATGCCTAAAAATATAAATGAGTTTATAACTCAGTATTCAGAGAAGTGTTTACTATTGATTAACGTTTTCCAGAAAGTTGAGGAACATAAATATCAGTTATAAACCGCCAGAAACATTTCACTCATTCTTCTTTAGAAACGCTAGAAAAATCATCGAACGGCTTATCACTAAAATGAGAAGGAAATTCTGTCAGGCATTCTGCTTTTAGAAAATACAGGGAAATCAAACGCATTCTTTTTCCAAACATTCACATTTTCATTCTCAGCAATGCCTGTTCTGTCCCTTCCCTTGTTTACGGAATCTCAGTGTCATATATATGTTCTTACCTGGAAACATCCCAGGGTATGGAATTTGATTTGCAAACGTTATTTTTATTGATCCTAGGTGTAGACGTGCCAGAGTATGTGGGATGAGATCAGGAAACCCAGTAGTTTTTTTTCTGCTTTGCCTTACGTCTTTTAGTTTTCTTTAAAAGGAAACTATTGAGATGGCTAGCTATTTGTCTGTCCGTCCGCACGTTTCCTGTCCACCCTCAGATCTTAAAAACTACTGAGGCTAGAGGGCTGGAGATTGGTATGTTGATCATCCACTCCCTAATCATCAAACACCAAGCATCAAACATACCAAATTGCAGCCCTGTAGCCCTAGTAGTTTTTACTCTATTTGAAGCTAAAAGCTAGTCATGATCGTGCGTTTAGCACCGCTATAGGTGCCAACAACACAGGCCACCTTGGCTGAGGGTTTCATATAGAATTATGCGCTGTACAGAATGCTTGTTTCTTCGTCGCATTTTTTACCTGTTTCGTCTTTGGTTGGGTTGGAACCAGAAGGGTTAAAGCCTTCAAGTTTACTGCAGTTCTTTAGAGATGTGGTTGCCTGCGTCATGCCGCTTTGCTGAACCCCACCAGAAGTTGGTATCCATTTACAGTCTGGTGAACAGGTCAGCGATGGGTTGACAGCAATTCACGAACTTTTTCACGTTAAGGGGCCGTCAAATGCCGCTTAAATAATAACTTTCAAATATGGAGAAAACTGGTTCAGCATGACGGGAGGTACCACGGAAATCCAGTCTCTCGCTCGATTTCTCTTGCTCGAAACCAGTTGATCGAATCCAGATGCTCACGAATATATTTCTCAATAGATCGGTTGATCGAAAATCGATATTTTTAATTCACTGCTTATGTGATTTTGAAGAATAATATTAAGGAATTAACTTTCAAACAACTAACATTCGATCTACTGATATATCTAATAACAGATTTTCAAGCAACTGAATTCAAGGGATTCATTTTCGAGTAGTTACCTTAAAATTTACTTGCTGACGTTCTACATCTTGATATCACTTTTCAGTGCTTTGTGAAGCTGTAAGCTTTTTGAGAGAAGTACAAGGAGAGAACATCAGCCAAGAATATCTCTTATGACATCAAAAAAAGCTAGGAGAGGATTATCAGGTAGAAATAGAAAGACAAAGCGGATTGCTGACAAGTAAGTGATTTGTCCAGATAACTAAAATCGATTAAATCATGTTAACGTATTGCGTTGTTTTACATCATCTCTCTCTCTCTCTCTCTCTCTCTCTCTCTCTCTCTCTCTCTGAAAGATACCTTTGACAAAAAGTAGTTGTCATTCAAAAATCCCGACAGTAAAGTCAATACATATATTTTTTATGAAATATGTGGATAGCGGTAGGCAGCTGGATAATAGTTACAGATAAATTCATGATTTGACATTCTAATTACCTTCTGAAAACAGTGTAATTGATTTTAATTGTAATTTTGCGTAAGTGTTCCTCCAGCGATCAGTCGAAATCGTAATGAGTTACATTTCCATCTTGATAATTATTTAAATTTTGTTTAATAATACAAACTGTAGTTGAATAGTTACAGATAAATTCATGATTTGACAGTCTAATTCCTCTGACAGTGTAATTATTTATTGCAATTTGCGTAATGTTCTCCGATCATGAAATCGTAAATGATCACATTTCATCTGTAATTTAAATTGTTATAATACACTGTAGTTGATAGTAAACAGAAGTATAGTGAATGTTCATTGACAGTTTTAATGTCTTAGGATACAGACGGACACCTCTCTGCGGTCCTTTTGAATCTATCTATCTATCTATCTATCTATCTATCTATCTATCTATCTATCTATCTATCAATCTATCTGTCTGTCTATCCACAGTGATAGTTAATCGAGAATTTTTAGGTCTAAGAGATCAGACGGAAAAAACATGTATCCCATCCGCTACTAAATATTTTGGTCACACTGAATCTGTCCCAAAATGAAAGTATTTCTCTTGCCAATTATTCGGTTGCACAAAGACAGAGTCGCGTACTCGACCATAAATTCAGCAAATCATGACTGCAGTGCATACATTAGTATATCCCTCTTTCCACAAATAGGATATAATATATTATTTTTTATTAAGTTCTCCGGTCACTGCGTTACTCTGAGTCACGGTTTCGACATAAAAAACAAAAGAATGATATGACACGAGTAAAAACAATTTCATTTTCGGCGCGCCTTCATCTCTGAGAAATTGTGAAATAATACAGCAATTTCCGAGTTCGCCTCGGCATCACGTATCCCGCATAAAGAAGCTCGACTGGAAAGGGACTGTTGCTTATTGGTTGCAAAACTAAGTTGGTTGTTTTAAAAGCGGGTGGCGCCAGTTTAAAAAAAAAAAAAAAAAAAAAAAAAAAAAAAAAAAAAAAACACGACGGTATCTGTCTCATTCAATCTTTGCCTGCTGAAACGTGAATAAACCTTCTGTCCAGTAATAACTTTCAATAGCTTTGCTTTGCTTGCTGCATGCACACACACACACACACACACACACACACACACACACACACACACATCACACACATATATATATATATATATATATATATATATATATATATATATATATATATATATATATCACTGTGGATAGACGACAGATAGATTGATAATGATATATAGATTCAAAAGGACCGCAGAGAGGTGTCCGTCTGTATCCTAAGACATTAAAACTGACAATGAACATTCACTATACTTCTGTTTACTATCAACTACAGTGTATTATAACAATTTAAATTACAGATGAAATGTAATCATTTACGATTTCATGATCGGAGAACATTACGCAAATTGTAATAAATAATTACACTGTCAGCGGAATTAGAATGTCAAATCATGAATTTATCTGTAACTGTTATCTAGCTTCAGTGGAAATGATATTCTGTTTAATTGCAGTGACATAATTAGAACCAAGACTTAGTAATTTTTCTTAAAATGACTCATCGTCAATCCAAGGAAAGTTAACACAGAAGGGCAGTTTAGGAACCTTAGGCACAACACTCCTTGGAATAAAACTTCTAAGAAATTTAAAAACATGCCTGTAGAGAAAAGGGAAAGGAAAGGGATTAAAACTAAAATACTGTATATATATATATACAGTCTTGGTTCTAATTATGTCACTGAAATTAAACTGAATATAATTCCCACTGAAGCTTATTCATTTTAAAGTTTCCAGATTCTAAGAATATCCGATCCCCTTGATGACTTCAGGTGTAGAATAAAGATTTAATTTCCTTAGATATAGTCTGGGGGCTTTTGTGGAATGGACACTGAGGTTCTTGAAGGTTCAAATTGATTGACACGGGGGCGTCCATTATCGAACCGGTGTCAAATTGAATAATCCTTGTTCCCTTGTATCGGAAAAGATTATGCAAAAAACAATATGTTATTCAATACTATACAAAGATTTTCTGCGTATCATCCTGTTCCATTCTTCTTTCTAAATAGTCTTTTTTTAACTGTTGTTATAATAATTTAACTCTAGTATTAATTTTATGTTGGTTGTTTATTAAATTGAGAATGAGATGTTGTTCTTAGGGCGTTGCGTCGTATGTTTTAATAAACCATCTAAAAAGACTGTGATATGTGTTCCTTCCCCATCCCCGTCCCGATTTCTATATCCTTTCTAGTTTTTAACAACTACCAACATTATATATAATATATATACATATATACGTATATATTTATAGGCATTGTTTGTGGGGGTATGTGTAGTACATACGTGCGAGTGTGTATATGTATATAAATATATATATATATATATATATATATATATATATATATATATATATATATATATATATATATATATATTATATATATATATGTGTGTGTGTGTGTGTGTATGTGTACACTCGTATATATAACCTTTTTGTGTTTTCAGCTTCCAGCCAATCACCTAATCATAATTATAAAGATTTATTATGAAAGAGGGGCAACTTTCTTTCTTGTATTAATTGCAAGTTGTATGAATTGCAATCCAACTTGGGTCAAGAATAGTGCTTCTTAAAAAAAAAAAAAAAAAAAAACAAAAAAAAAAAAAGAAATTTCACTTCGACTTTTCCTTTCCAGGACTACTTGACTCGGTTCTTCATCGGTGACATTCTAATTAAGCGATATTTACTAATCAATCCGATATCATGATTTACGTGCTCTTGATATCTAGAGGAAATCGGGGAGGGTTTCGTTAATTACTTTTCTCTTACACTGAAATTGGACGGTTACTTAGTTTACCCAATTAATCTGTCAATAGGGAAGTTAACTTTTTAAATTTATTTTCAGTATCTTTGCGGAATTATCTTGAAATTTTCAATTCTTTTTTAGCATTCTATTTACCTGAGCTGTATGTTTATAGTGGGGATAAAATTTATATCAATACAGGTATAGATGAAGGTGCATGTGTGTACGAATGCTTGAAACTATCTTAACAAGTTTTGTATAAATGCTTTAATAAATACCTGATAATAAAACTTTTCATGAATTTACTCACACACACACACACACACACACACAATATATATATATCATTCTATATATATATATATATATATATATATATATATATATATATATATGTGTGTGTGTGCTGGTGCGTGTGTATGTGTGTGTGTAGTTGGTAGTTCTTAAAAACTTCGACGAATATCCAAATCGGGGGAGGAGAGGAAATATCCCAGAAGTCTTTTAAGAGTTAACTGATTAAAGTAACAACTGTAATAGTTACAAAAATTCATTTTGTGTTAAAAGGAAGGAAGCAAACAATCAGAGAGGGTTAAGGGAACAGGATGACAATATGCGGACACAAGCAGACCAACAAAACTCACAAGTAGTACATAGGTGCCAAAGAAGACGGGGCGTGTAAGTGGCGAACTGCCCGCTTTATGAATAATGACTTTGAAATTGTCAAGGTCTAGACAAGAGTTTTGTTTTAATACCTCCGTTTTTATGCAAAAGACCTGTACAGGTCATGGTGCTAATTATTTATAGGCATTGCTTTCTTAACTTTAAATCAAACTCAGTATCTACTCTTTTAACTTCTGCTAATTATTATAGGCATTGCATTGCTTTCTTTACTTTAAATCAAATTCTGTATCTACTCTTTTAACTTCTTGCTGACAGTCGTCTCACATCGAAATTGAAATTCTATATCAGTAATTTAGTGATAATCGCTTTCGTACTTCTTGTCTTCAGAGGCATGGTTTTTAAATTTCTGAACATCGTTTTTATTCATGAGATAAGTATACCCTCAGTACCCAAACTGTCCTTCTATGCTAGCCCTCCTGTATGAAATGATGTCTCCTATTATAAAGAATTGTGTGGTCTTATGCTCCTGCCATAACATTGAATATCGTCACTCTATTCGTTTCCCCCTTTCTGGTGGTTTGTTTCCTTCCTGTTAACTTTGAGAACTGTGTTTTAAGCAATTAGCAACAGTGTTAGTTTTAGCTCGAGAGTGAGACACTAGTCTTGAAACGTCAAGCCATACTCGTATGCTTTTTAAAAAGACCTCTGGTATACATCTGATCCCCCTGTTTTGGATATATGTATATATATATATATATATATCTATATAGATATATATATATATATATATAATATATATATATATATATACGTACATATATTATTTTATACATAATTATGTATCTATGTATGTATATAATTATATATAAATTATATATATACATATATTTATATATATATATATATATATATATATATATATATATATATATATATATATATATATATATATATATATAATTTATATATTTATTAATATTTTGTGATATATATGTACACTAATGTTTTCTAGAATTGTAAACTTTGAGCTACAAATATCCTTTCATTCGAATTCACTGTAACTTAGGAGTAATTTAAATCTGGGAAGGGGAATATTATATACTTCGGCGCTGGTCATGATTCGAACTTTGTTTATCCTTATCTATAGTGAATTCGACATTGAACGTGATTTGATGTTTGGTGAATTTGCATATATATATATATATATATATATATATATATATATATATATATATATATATATAGGTACACATAAGGTGTGTGTGTGTGTGTAAGTGTGTGAGTGTGTATGCGTGTGTTAGAACCTTTCAAAAGTTTCTTTCTCTCTAGACGTCAACAGAATTCCTTTCCAGTAAATCACTATCTTGCGTTCCCCTTCAACTGCTGTAGGTCAGCTTTATTCACAACTCTCCTCGGGTGCACAAGCAGGAAATCAGGAAGGAAGCAGGAGCATAAATTTGACCAAAAATGGACATTCGCTGAGGCGCGAAGACTTGTGTACGTGCGTGTGTGTGCGTGTTACTTTTTCTGAAGATCAATGAACAAACTATAATTGGAAATTCGCTCGACCACAATTTGTAAAGAGATTGTTTGTAAAGGAAGTTTTTCTGAGGGGATTTTTCATGTTTTACTCGGATTTTTCCTGTTTGTTCAGATGAACGAATAAAAATTTTATGAATGGTTACTGGGTAGCCTACTGTGTACAACCATTGAGAAATAAGAAATTCAAAATCCACATCGCTCAGCATGGCATAAGCGAAGACGGTTTATAAATAATGAATATAAACGGCTATTACATTCCAAGCCACAATTAAGTAAATGGTGTAATTAACCTTATTAGAATTAAACTTCATAGTTCCATATACAAAATGAACTTAGTTTTCAGATCCCGCAAAATTATGTTCTCAGCCACTAAGCCTTAAATAGACCATGAAAACGACTACACGCAAACAAACACACGTAGTCGCTGCATGCATTTGGCAGTCGCTTTTGTGAGGATAATACTTTTTCCCTGACAAGATATGCCAAGTGTCCCAGTTAAGGTGAATAGCCAATAATCCTATCATTCTGGCTAGGGGGTATAGTTACGGAAGATTGGGGAAGACATATTTCTGTGCCACTTTATAAAAGGAAAGCTGATTCAGATAAGTGTGAAAACTATAGAGATACAGCACTCATATGCCATTCAGCAAAACTTTATGAGAGAATTTTAGAAAAGAGAGCACGTCGTATCACTGAACCTCAGTTAGGCGAAGAACAACATGGATACAGAAAGGCTCTATTAGAAGCACTTCAGATCTCATATTCACCCTGAGACTTGTCATTGAAAAATCATGAAAATAAAATAGATCACTGTTTATAGCTCTTATTGACCTAGAAAAAGTATTTGACTCGGTACCTAGAAATAAATTATGGAGATGTTTTGGAGAAGTGTATGGACTGGATGGTAGGCTGGGGGCTGCAATAAAGACCACATACGAACCATGCGTAAATAGTACGTATAAGGCCCGGATACACAAATGATAAATGGTTTAGCGTAACTACGGGTGTCAAACAGGGAAATGTACTTTCTCCACTCTTGTTCATCGCTTACATTAACAAAGTTGTAAAGGACTTTAAAGAAATAATGATCATTACAGGAGACATTATGCTTTTTGTAGATGATGTAGCTTTTTAGACATATAGAAAAAGAGGAATTAGAAAGAGCATTGGTATGCTTCAGTGATTATTCAACAGAAACGGGACTAAGAATGAGTATAGGAAAAAAAAGAAATATTTACAGTCAGCAGACAACCTCAGGCACCAACAAGCATCATGATAAGAATTACATTGATAAAGAACACTGTCTCTTTCAAATATCTGAGATGTGTGTTTGCAGATAAAGGCGATAAGAACAGAGAGGAAATCACTGATAGAATAAAGAAATATGATAGATACTCTGGGGCTCTTTACCCAATGATGAGAGATGTGTATGTACCTAGAGAAATAAAGAACGTAAAATTCAAGGGATTGTTAACACCAATAAAGACATACGGATCGGAGAGCTGGACAGTGACAAGTAGAGATAGAAGTAGGGTTCAAGCCTCAGAGATGAAAAGCCTGAGAACAATAATAAACAAAAAAGAGATAGAATGAGAAATGAGAATGTTAAGAGAATTGTAGGAGTGGCACCTGTGATGAACAAAATTGAGAAGGGACAACTGAGACGGCTGAGTCATCTGATGAGAGTGGATGAAAATAGAATGGCAAAGGAAAGAGGGTACTGGATACCTGAAGGAAGGAGATCGAGAGGTAGACCTCGCAAACGCTGGAAGGATGGAGTGGAGGCGATCCTGGCAAAGCATAACAAGCCAACAATTGAAGAGCTTAGAAGAGATGGAATATTGGAAGACAGAAGAGATTGGAGAAGGCGAATGGCCCAACTGACAGGTTGAAAGCCTACCTGGGAGTGGAAGTGAAGTAGCATGAAACCCCATGAGTTGAATGACCACCATTATAATATATTAAGAGATATATGTTTGTATATATATATATATATATATATATATATATATATATATATATATATATATATATATATGTGTGTGTGTGTGTGTGTGTGTGTGTGTGTGTGTGTGTGTGTCTATACTATATAATATGTGTATATAAATGGATGTGTGTGTATGTTCCACATAGACTTTGAGACATGGGAAGGGGTAAATTAAAATTACAGACAACAGCAGATATTTGTATAATCCAGAGTTTTCGAGGTCACTGAGATTAATAGTGACACTCTTGATGTCCTTTAAGTCCAAGTTCAACGCCAATTTGATTTTTGTGGGGAGGTGAGAAGGGGATGGGAAGAGGGTGAAATGTAAAAATAACTGAAACAACAGATGTCTGTGTCTAATCCACAGTTTTCGAGGTTGCTGAATAGAATAGTGATACTCTCGATGCCCTTTAAGTCTAAGTTCAGCACAATAGGGAAGGAGATGACGTAAAAATAATTGAAAATGACAGTATTAGTGTCTAATTCATAGTTTTGAGGTCACTGAGGTGAATAATGACACTCTTGAAGCTCTTTAAGCCTAAGTTCAGTCCAATTGGAAGGGGGAGGGGGAGGGGAGGAGAAGCAACTATCTTAGCAGGAACGAGAGAGAGAGAGAGAGAGAGAGAGAGAAGAGAGAGAGAGTTTATTTATTATAAACAGAGATTTCCTGAGCAGTGCTGGGGTGGTCAGTTATTTTTATTTGTTATTTAATATATATATATATAGTATATATATATATATATATATATATATATATATATGTATGAATACTTATCACATCACCGTGATTCATATAAATCATTCGAGCTACAAATGTCCTTTAATATCTAATTCACTCTACCTCGGAATTGATATATTTTCATATATGTACCGAGGGGAAATTTTTGTTTTTAGTTGATAATAATTTCGTCCCCCCATGGATCGAACCACCGTCCAGTTGGATGGGAACGAAATCAGGAACGGACAGTGACGCTAACCGAATCTGCTATCAGAGAGGCTATAAGTTTATATCGATTCTGACCATACAAATCACCGCCGATCTCGGTGTATTCGTAATTAGAATTGATATGAAACCCCCTCCACCATGCTAGCCGATTCGAGCGTTTTGACCCACGCAGCCTTGTTATGAATACTTATCACATCACCATGATTCATATAAATCATTCGAGCTACAAATGTCCTTTAATATCTAATTCGCTCTACCTCGGAATTGATATATTTTCATATATGTACCGAAGGGGAATTTTTAGTTGATAATAATTTCGTCCCCCCCATGCGATCGAACCACCGTCCATTTGGACGGGGAACGAAATCAGGAACGGACAGTGACGCCACCAAATCTGCTATCAGAAAGGCTATAAGTTCATATCGATTCTGACCATTACAAATCACCGCCGATCTCGGTGTATTCGTGATTAGAATCGATATGAAACCCCCTCCACCATGCTAGCCGATTCGAGCGTTGACCCCACGCGCCTTGTTATGAATACTTATCACATCACCGTGATTCATATAAAATCATTCAAGCTACAAATGTCCTTTAATATCTAATTT
>NC_087203.1:73369196-73381696 GCF_015104395.2 Macrobrachium nipponense | reverse complement strand
TAGTATTTTCAGGGATTTCCTAGCAGGAAATGATTTCATGCAATCTCTTTAACTGTTTTCTCGAAATTAAAAATGAGCTAAGTTACTCAATGTCTCTTGACGGAGAGACTATAAGTCTATGGTCCTATGGTCGGTATGACAGTGGCATCTCTGACGCACATACATTGTGGCATCTTTCACTCTGTCTGATACTATGAATTGAATAGTGTACTACCATATGTTTTTTTACGTTTTAAAATGTACACGAACTTCCATTTATTACTGATGACTTTTCATAAAGCCATTTGTATGTTTTTATTTATCATGTACCTTTCTTATCTATTTCCATGAGAATGGTGTGGTAGTGGCAACTTAGATTATTATTGGAGATATAAATATGGAAGGAAAAAACATATCATAGTTTATTTAAAGTAAGATCACTATATACCATTATTTTATTATATACATCCAATAAAGTATGTATACAATATATACAGAAATTTTTACAGTTTTTGAAGTAAATTTTTGCAGTAACCATGAAACAGTCAGACAAAAAAAAAAAAAAAAAAAAAGAAAAAAAAAAAAAAAAAAATAACTGGTGGATAAATATATAAAAACTTATTAATTACAGGACTAATATATACACATGTATTAGGATATTTCAGCTCGCTTCCCCATCACTGTCTAAAAACAGATCGTCCTCGTCATTACTGGGGTGACGTTGACAACGATTGGATCTATGCAATCCCGGATGTTGTCAGTAAGTCAGTATTCGTTCTCGAAAGCTTGACTTCGTTGGACAGCTCCTTCCCACACCTGTTTAGTGACAGCAAGCCTTGCTTCCTCCAATCTGGCATTTAGGTCTGCCCTGGTAAAATGCCGTAACGATGAACGTACATATAGCTTCATATGCGCCCATACCTGCTCGATGGCATTGAGTTCAGGATGGGCGGGTGAAGCAGGACGACAATATAAACAGACCTGAACAGCTTGTAACTACTGCCCCTCTAATTTTCAGCGAGTATATTTTCCAGTATATACACTCTAAATAAACCAAGAGGTTCATAACAATCTCCCAAAATAATGAAACAAATAAAACTTTATAGCATAAACTAATTTGGGATACATAAGACAATAATCCATAAGTATTATTGTTTACGCTGTACGTCATAATCGTAGTACGGTACACTTTCATTCATATTTTGTTAACAGGGAGAGAAAGAAGTGGGCGGGCTGTCTTTCTAACGGTGTCCGAAAGTCTCAGTCAAATGCAAAGAAAATTGGAAATGTTCAAGAGTAAAGTGCCATTATTAATAATTTTAGATACTTAGTTTATATTGCCATACATTAGCGGAAGGTCTAAAACATGTGGTCCAAAATTTCAAGAAGATACAGTTGATATTTAAAAAGATATTTAAGAAAACCTATGGGGCAACCGCATGCCCTTTGAAATGGTCAGTAGTTAATCCCCTCCAAGTTTTGTTAGAAACTGTTTGTAAAAACAGGGAGTGAACATAATGGGTACAGCCTTCCACCGGTGGAAAACGCTCTTATGCTCCAGAGTAAAATTGCTTCCTCTCTCACGTGACATTTAATTAATCTCGGGATGCTCCAAAGATGTGCCATAAAGGAAGGAAAGCTTTCTGCAAGATTCTAATTTCGGGCTGAAGGCAACGTGTAACGAGTGCATTTCATAATTAAGTTCACTGCGTGCTTGCGAGGAATAGCAGGAGTAGAAAATAAGAATTTTTAAGAATGCACCTTTAAAATTACATGTTTATGCAGCATATTGCATATTGTTATACAAATGTTAGTATAGACAAATATGCAAAATTTTATGGAGCATTTTGTGCACACACACATACATGCATATATATATATATATATATATCTATATATATATATATATATATATATGGATATATATATATATATATATATATATATATATATATAGTTATATATATATATAGTATATATATATATATATATATATATATATATAATATATATACACACAAATGCATATGCACACACATATATATGCATACATATATACAAATACATATACCTACACATACATAGAAACCTTTGAAGATGTAAGACAGTTATGTAAAGTAAACCAAATCTCTAAGTAAAGATATTCCAAAAAATTAAAGATTGACTCGAAATATATAAATTGGTTACATTATTTCTTGATTTTATTCCTTGGAGCACATTCATTTAAAAGCGACGAAATATCCAAATAAAATCCTAATGTAATCGAGGGACCCTAAGTACCTTATTTAATTCATGATACCTTTGCGGCATGGTCCTTATTTTACCTCAAAAAGACCGGATGGTAAGCTTTGTGATACTTCAGGTAGTGTTATCTAGCGAGAAAAACTGTATGTATATAATATATATATATTGTTCCGTTTGTTCTGTGGATTTGATTCAAGGAAATAAACTATAAATACAAGCACAAGAGCTCTTGCAGCCATTCACCGCTTAGCAGGAGGGGGGGCGGTTGTAGTGGCTGGACAGTAAGATTGAAGAACGAAAGCTGGAATTGGACTTAAGTAAAACGCTTAAATGTGGGAGCCGAAGTGAAGTTGCAAGCAACGTTAGTAATGCTTACAGTGTACCTCTTGAGGTGCATTGACGGCATTACTCACCTACGGGGATTTATTATAAAGCAGGCAAAATTGTCTGTTTATCGTCCTTGTACACTTTTTTTTCGTAAAAAACGAATGTTTCTCAATAGTATCGTTTGATGCAATGAATATATATCTCGGTCAGAAAAAAAAAATCCCTCTCCAGGGAGTTTTGTTTCTTTTTCTCAAGCCCCCCCCCTCTCTCCCCCCCCCCCCCCCCCCCCCCCCCCCCCCCCCCCCACCCCCCCCCCCCCCCCACCCCCCCAATCCTGTGTCGCGCTTACTTGAAACTCCTTTGCTCTTCCTCGTCTCTCAATATTGATCTTGATGGCACATCTGAACCTGGCTCTCATAACTTATTGAAGTTAAGTAACTTGATTCACTAATGGAAATGGAACTCATGTTGTCACTTCTGTTAACATTGTGTGCTTCAGTTACTGCAGACGGTGATGAACTATGCGGCTTTTTTCGGCAAATCTGTTTTCTCACCAATTTTCCATTTAGAAAAATATAGCTTTAAATTCTCTACTAGTTCCATTTACCATCACCTTATCTGGTCTTCTTTGTTCCTTTACTACTTTTTAAGTTTCCTTTTTGGATCCTACTTCATTTACCTATTTTTTTAAATATTACTTTCACCATTATAATATTTGTTACTTTGTATATAAATTTTGTGGAATTTAATGAAAAAGGTAATCGGATAAAAGCTGATGGTCTCAGTTAGCTCACCTAGGTACGAAGGTCCATTTTAGAACGCTTGAGTTTCTTTAACACCATTTCAGACTTGCCTTTGGGCAAAAGTCCGCGCTGGCGTAAGGCCAGCTTCATGTGAATCAGGCACCTACCAACTTTTTTGCTATTTTCACTTTTCCTCAGCCACGTAGCCCGATAGTTTTCCATGTTATTTTTGAAAGGATCATCATTGCTGGGATCGTTCACTTAATTCTTGTTTCTGTTATGTTATACCAAAGCTTCGTGGTTTTTTCCTGAATATTTCTCTATTAAAGTATGTCTGGTATCTATCCTTCCAGTTCTTACGGGCTATTTATCAGTTTGTTGTTCATCCATTTTTTGCATATAAGAAACTATTAAATATATTTTAACATTTCGTAAAAGAGGGACGAATTTTCCCCTTCAGCAGGGAACTACGGTAGAACGAAATAAAGCGAAATAGGAGTTATAAAGAATGTCCTTGGTAATTGTGTGTTAAAGGGAGAGAGTTAAATATGTGTGACCACAGTTCAACAGTGTTGAGTACTGTCGTGGGGTCTGCTTGAATAAAATAATTGTAAATAAATATTTAGCTAACGATCACATAAGCGAGAGAGAGAGAGAGAGAGAGAGAGAGAGAGAGAGAGAGAGAGGAGCAGATAAACCTCGAACTCCGAATCATGAGAGACCACTTTTCGTATCAGGTGAAATTGAATTGAACTGCGTGGGCGTAATCCCTTTTGTAATCAGTCTAAAATTTCATCATGTTAAAGTCGTTCGATTGCATTGACGTTCCTTGAACGAACGGTTTCTAAATGATTTAAAAAAAAAAGAGATAAAAAAAAAGACTGAAAATGAACTGGTACTAGTAAATGGAAGCTGGAATTAAACAAGTACGAACAAAATAAATGTAAATAACTCCATTTTTTTCCTAAAAAAAGGAGCAAAGGTGGTAGGAGCAAAAGCATATTTGAAGTTCTGTTCCATCACATATCTACATTCCTAACAATTACTAAATCCATTTATCCCGAAATGAACGTTTTATCAGCATGTCAAAAAGGAGGTATCGGAATCATAAGCATAACTACAAACAAATAACAAGGTTCATTATAAGCATATGGAGCAACGTTTCATGACAAGCATCTTATTCTCAAGGCATTTTAAATAGCCTCCTGTTGGCTCTCGTTACACCTCGAAATTGAAACTTTCACACCAACGCGGTGGCGTTATTTCACCGCCGCGGCACCGCTTTGCATGAGCGACGCCGCCCCACTGGACGCGCCTCAGTGGCGTGATCGGTATGGTCTTGACCTGCCACCTCGGTGGCCGTGAGTTCGATTCTTGGGCATTCCATTGAGGTGTTAGAGATGGGTATTTCTGTTGATAGAAATTCACTCTTGACGTGGTTCGTAAGTCACGTCAAGCCGTTGGTCCCGTTACTGAATAACCTCTGTTCAATGCAACGTAAAAACACCACACAAACAAACAAAAAAAGCCCCACTGGACTGGTGTGGTGCCGCGCCGTCGGCAATGACATTCGACTTAGTAATGCCCAGTACACATATTTGCATCAGGCCGCTTCTATTTTCCCACCCTACACGCCGTATCCGAGCACTAGTTTGCTACTGAGGCTCATATGTACTGATTGTAGCAGTAAAAAAAAAAAAAAAAAAAAAAAAAAAAAAAATAACCCATTCGGTGATCACGTCACAGATGATAGTTGTCCGTGTCACCTGCGGCGGGGTGGAGGGGTATCGGGTGCGGTGTCAAACCGAGCTTTGCCATCGCCATCTTCGCTTTGCCCGTCGAACTTTGCTCGATGTGACGTCAGAAGCGGGAAAAGTCAGAACGTTATCCGCTGTTTCTCGCTTATGACGTCACATCGAGCTGAGTTCGTCGAGCAAAGCTCGACCGTGTGGACAGGCCTTAACAGGTACTACAGCGTGTCGGCAGATGTTTGGCTGTTTCACAAGGAGTCGAGTAGTTTGATCATTAAAATCGGTGTGTACACGTGTGTGTGTGTGTGTGCAGGTATATTTAATATATATAGATAACTTGATAGAACAGAGTATATTAACTTTCATTGTTTCTTTCTGGCGTCAACAGAATTCCGTTCCAATAAGTGTGTAACCTAAGTTCTCCTTCAACTGCTTTTTAGGTCACATTTATTGGTAAGCTCTTCTCGGGTGCACAAGCATGAAATCAGAAAGAAAGCGGAAGCATAATTTTGACCCAAAATGGTTATTGGTTAAGGAAGGAAGAACTGTAGCATGTCTTTTGTGTGTGTGTGTTTTTTTCTTTTTTTTTTCTTAAGGGCCAGTGAACAAGCACTAATTTGAAATTCGCTCGGCTACATTTAGTAAGTTGAGATTATTCATAATTGAAGTTTTTCTTGAAGCCTTTTCAATTGGATTTTTCATGTATTCCAGGAGTTTTGTATGTTTCTTCAGATGGACAAATAAAAACTGCGACTGTTTACTGAGTACTGTGAATTAAAACCACTGATTATTCAGTGATTCAAGATCTGCACTACGTTGCCTGGCGCAGGTAAAGTTAGTGTATAATAACATTTTAGAAATTGTGTATATAAACAATCCTCAAATCGGTTAATCCTGTAATTAACCTTAATAGAATGATACTTCGTGATTGTTCCAAAAAAGAAAGTAAGATTAGTTTGCTGAGCCCGTAACATTGTCCTCTAGCCGCAGAATCCTTGAATAGACCATAAAAGCGCGCGCGCGCACACACACGTACACACGCACACACACACACACACGCCGCCTGCATTGGGCAGTCGCTCTGGGGGATAATAGTTTTTCGCAGAGAAGATATGCCAAGTGTCCCAGTTAATGGGCATAGCGGATAATCCAGCTTTTTCCTTGGCGCACCACAGAAGCCTTGTGCCTGGAAACCACAGCGTAGGCGGTGCTTAGGGAAACTTTTTTTAGCTCAGTAAAGGAATATGCAAACGTGAACCACTTTTCTTTTTGTCTCACCCGTGTTTTAAGTATCCAGGTGGGAGAACACGTGGAATGGTATGCGTTGCCAGAGGCATGATGGGAGGGTAATGTGATATAAGTTGAAACTCCGACTTTTGATGAATTGAATTACATTTTACAATAGAGTCATTTATTCTTTCGATAATCAATGACGGGAATCACCAAAAGAAAATTTTAGAAACCTTAAATTCATTTCAAAATAGAATTCACCCTCTCTACCCATAATTAAAGACAGCAGCTATTAAAAGAAAATGTCAAAACATATAAATAAATTCTATGGCATTTGCTGACTTTACTTATAAGTAATTCAAGAAATATTGACAAGAAAACAATAGCATTACAGTGCGATAGTTTTTTTTTGTTCAGTAAAGTAACAGGAAGGAAAGTTTAAATAGGAGGAGAAGCAATAAGACACGAAACTGAGTTCTGCTGCGCCGTGAAGAGCAAATTCCATAAGGCGTTCTCATTTTGTTCCAGCAATGGAAGCTATTCGGTTTTCGTAAAGTAAGTTACGAGACTCAGTGGTAGGGATTATTTGGAGAGAGAGAGAGAGAGAGAGAGAGAGAGAGAGAGAGAGAGAGAGGGTGGGGAAGATGCAGGGGTTTATTAAGGAAACTGTTGACATTTGCAAATGGAATCGAGGAAATGGATGTAAAGTGTAAAGTGGAAAATTGGCCTTGATATTTGGAAGGCAAACAGACAGGCTACCAGACATAAAGATCGTGAAGCTCCATGATCTAGGGGAGATTGCTCGACGATTTTCGCAGTCATTGTAATTTTGTTAGAATTTGAAAAGGTCACGGAAAACCTACATACTTCGAATGGCTGAATTTACACGCACAACATCGAGTCGCAATTACTTAGTGTTAAAATTGCAAAATTGACCATGAGCGTCACATCGAAGCTTATGAAAGCAGTGGACCTTTGTCATTATTTTAATTGTTGTAAATGCTGATAGAGGTCGTCTAATACAGAGCTGTATTTAGTATCAAAAGGTAATGCTGTTAAGAAAACATTGACGAATCAGAAGGCGTCTTGTTTACAGGTTTTATAAAATTCAGTTATGCTGCCATATGCTATGGCTTTCTTGTTGACAAGAAAAGAAGTTATGGTTTCAAGGTTATCATAGAAAACGAACGGTTTCGGTCATTTCTTTTTCTTTTTCATAAAATTAAATAATAATAGTTCAAAAATCTGTGATTGGAATGATCAGTACTTTATTACGCTCTCATATATATATATATATATATAATATATATTATATGATCTATATATATATATATATATACTATATATATATAATATATACCGTTCACTATATAGTTTTATGATGTATATATATATATATATATATATCTATATAATATATATATATATATATATATATATATATAAATATATATATTAGATATATATATATATATATAATATATATATTATATATCTATATATATTTTTATATATATATATATAATAGTATATATATATAACTATAATATATATATATATATATATATCTATATATATATAGGGTGTGGTTCAAACAATGTATACACATTTTAAATAATGTAAACTTGGTGCTTATTATAATTTTATTAATTCAAAAATGTAAAAATATCTACAAGTGTCATGTTATTGTTTTTTTTTCCACTGCCTGTTCTCAAACTGACGTCCATTTTGATCCAGACACTGCTGACAACGCGAAGCAATGGAATCGCAAACACCATGAAACAATACCCTTGGTATTTGGGCGCATTCATGTTCAATGGCTTCTCTCAATTCAGCGACTGTTGCAGGTTTCATAGCGTAGACCTTGTCTTTTAGGTATCCCTATATGAAAAAATCTAGTGGTGTGAGGTCTGGTGAACGGGGAGGATATTCGGCGACCTTCGTCCAATCCACCTGTTTGGTAAGATCTCATCAAGGAAGGATCTAACATCGCGATGGTAATGTGGGGGTGCGATTTACAATTATTTAAAATATAGTCAAAATTCAGGGAAAAAACTATAAAGTGACACTTGTAAATATTTTTATATTTATGAAATAATAAAATTATAATAAACTCCAAGTTTACAATTACTTAAAATGTATATACATTTATTTGGGACGCCCTATATATATATATATATATATATATATATATATATATATATATATATATATATACATATGTATTATGTATAATACGTATATTTTATATGTATAGACTATAGGTGTTTCCCAGATTTTATACTAGTAACCGTAGATGAAAACCGGGAGAGAACATAGGTACTGATAAAAGCCTTACCCGTAAGACCGCTCTTATGCTCCAGAGTAAAATTGCTTCCTCTCTCACATGACATTTAATTAATCTCGGGATGCTCCAAAGATGTGCTATAAAGGAAAGAAAGCTTTCTGCAAGATTCTAATTTCGCGCTGAAGGCAACGTGTAACGAGTGCATTTCATAATTAAGTTCAATGCGCGCTGCGAGAGAGAGAGAGAGAGAGAGGGTTCAATTAAGGAAAAAAATTGTATTTGTAAATTTATATGGTTGCGCAGCGAATTATCATAAAGATATTTGTATTTAGAAACAGGTAAAATTTATGGAACCTTGAGTGTGGTTTTATATATACTAGCTGTACCCGGCCACTCGTTGCTGTGGCTCAGCCTGGTTAAATGGAAAAGAAAGAAAAGAGAAAGACCCCTTCTACTCTCTTTCTCTTCCTCTCCCTTTCGCCCCCTTCTCTTTCTATCTCCAACAATCACTTTACCACTTTCTTCTCACTAATATCAACTCTCTCTCTCTCTCTCTCTCTCTCTCTCTCTCTCTCTCTCTCTCTCTCCTTCTCCCTAACACCCCGTCTACTCTCTCTCACTTCCTCTCCCTCTCATTCTCTCTCTCTGTCAACCCCCTTCTCAAACTCCACCCTCTTTGATGTCATTGATGTATATAGTATTCTTTTCCCAATGACAAGTCATATGCAGAAAACTAAGTCTACGGGCATAACCAGCCTCGTTTCACGGGCAGAACCTGCTCCGTTTCAGGGAATCCCTTCTCACCCCCACGGGCCCCACCCCCTCCGTAGGGGGTTTAGGTAGGATGAAATTCCATTTTAAAAATACTCATGCAATGTTGTGTCAAAATTTCAAAGCAATCGGTAAAGAACTTTCAGAGACTTAAGATTTTGTGAACAAACAAACATTTCTACATTTATATATATATATATATATATATATATATATATATGTATATATATATATATAATATATATATATACATATATATATATATATATATATATATATATATATATATATATATATATATATTATATATATAGAATCTACTGGTCATTTTTACCAGATACATAAGAAATTGCAATAGCCACAATGCCCTCTTAACTTCTCAAATTTTTTGTTCTTTTTTGGATACACTTGTCACTACAAAACCTTGAGCTCCAACTTCAAAGCAATTTGAAGAAATCATGATGTCCGGTAGCGGAAATGAACAACGATATCATAATTACGGAGAGAGCATTGTGACTATTACAATATCCTATGCATCTGGTAAAAATGAACCAGTAGATTCTACATAATATATTTCACCCTAAAAAGCAATAAAAACGATTGCCCACTTTACTACGATGGTGAGGATGGGTCTGTTCTAGCTCTAATAAATATATATCTGGAAACGACAGGGAATAAACTTTTATTCTTCTCTTGGTTAGGTCGTCAAGGTAACCTCTTTGTGATTATGGTATCGCGGCTTTGTTTCCCGCTACCGGGCATTATGATTTCTTCAAATTGCTTTGAAATTGGAGCTCAAGGCTTTCTAGTGACAAGCGTATCCAAAAAAGAGCAAAGAATTTGAGAAGTTAAGAGGGCATTGTGGGTATTGCAATTTCTTGATGTATCTGGTAAAAACAATGACCAGTTAGATTCTATATATATTATATATAATTATATATTATATAATAATATATATTATATATTTATATCATATATAATTATATGTAGTATATATGTGTGTGTGTGTGTGTGTGTGTGTGTGTGTGTATATAAATGTATATATATGCTTATATTCAGAACATAGAAACCTTTGAAGATTTACGTCTGTTACATAAAGAACCGAACCTCTGTGACATAATAATAAATAAAGGGACTACTCGAAGGTTATTAATTGGTAACGTTTTTTCTTGATTTTATACCTCGGAGCCCACCCCGTTTGAAAAGTATGAATCAGTGGATTGCTCAGCAAATACCCAAATAATTACCCGCGGTACCCAAATGGCATCGAGTGACCTCAAGTATCTTATCAAATTTGTTCATGATACCGTTGCATTATGGGCTTTATTTTGCCTCAGATTGACTAAATGATAAATTTTGCTATACACCACTACATCACGTAGAGTTATTTGCAGCGACGATAACTTCCTTGGTATGTTGTTCTATTTCTTCTTTGAGTTTGATTTAGTGAAATTAGGTTATGAAGACAATCACAGGGGCACATGCAGCCATTCAGCAATTAAAACAGTGAAAAGCGGGTTCAAGTGATTGAACAGTATGATTGAAGAAGGGAAACGGGAATGGAGGTAAAGTAAAAGGCTTAAAAGTAGGTGGTGCTAGAGGCCGAAATGATGCTGAAATCAACCTTTAGTATTGCCTACAGTGCACCACGTGAATCTCACTACGGCATTATCCTTCTACAGGGATTTGCTCTATGGAAATAACAAATGAGGCAGGCAAAATTTTCCATTTATTGTTATTGGAATTTTTTTTTTCGCAAGAGAGAATCGCCATCTTTTATAACATTGCTGATGCAATAAATTGAATACGTATCTAGGTGAAGTTGTTAAAAAACTATATTCTCTCCCCGAAGTGTCTTGTTTCTATTTTCTAACCTCCTCTCCATTCTGTGTCATGCACACTTAAAATTCCTTCGCTCTTCCTTTCCCTCTCAACATTAATCTTGAAAGCATATCTGAACTTAGCTCTCATAACTTAGTCGAGTGGAGCAACTTGATTCACTTTGATATGATTGACATTCGTGCTCTCACTCCTATTACCATTGGGTGTTTCGATTACTTCTGACGCAGATAGACCATATGGCTCATTTTGGCAAATCTGCTTTCTTATTTTTCCGTTACAAATAGCCCAGAATCCTGCACCATGTCCATTTTTCATTATTTCATGTGGATCTTTTTTGTACATGAACTTTTCTTTTTATTTTAAGGGTCTCTTTTTGGATTCATCTTGAAATTTTTATATTTTATTTACCTGTTTTTTTTATTGTATTATTACACTCATGTTTACAGTAATGTTTTCCTAACTGAATTTTTATGGAAATTCGTCCGAAATATAATTCGAAAAATAAATAATGCTAATTTTTATTTTTATCTGGTCAACCTTGGTTCGACCGAATACGGAAGTCTATACCGGAACTCTGAATTTCTTCAACACTATTTCACACTTGCCTTTGGGCGAAAGTCCACGCTGGCGTGTGAGACCGGATTGATGTGGACATGAACCTACCGACTGTTTCTCTCTCTCTCTCTCTCTCTCTCTCTCTCTCTCTCTCTCTTGCTGTGCTCACATTTCCTCAGCCACGTAGCTCCGCTAATTTCCCATACTATTTCTGAAGGGCTCGCAAATGCTTGGATCGCTCACTCAATACCTGTTTCTGTTATGTTATTCCAGAGCTTCAGTTTTTCCCCTAATATTTTACCATGATATTTCCGCGTTGAAATACGACTCTCGTCTTTCCCTCCAATTCTTACTGACTTAAATATCAGTTTGTCGCCCATTCATTTTACACATAAAAGAAAAAATCGAGAGAAAAAATGGATGATATGATTCACTGCATTTCCTCAATATGTTCGGAATCAAGAATTCGCTTCATTAGTGTTACATTTCGTAGCTGTGTTTCCATAACCTTGAAGGTGCAAACTCAAAATATCTTGTCTATCTTGTCTTTCGTAAGCACCGAAGATGGTTTCTCTGGTTATCTTTCTCGTTAAATCAATACGTATAGTAGATTCACATCGACCGTGCATTTGATATCTAGGCCAGTCCTTTACGACGCTCCTGATTGGCTGTTGATAAGCCAGTCACAGAGTTGGAAACGCTCAGTCTCTCTCGAGAGTTCACATAGGCACGATGTATGTTCCGTCTCTCTTGAGAAATGCGTCTTTCAAA
>NC_087203.1:73361696-73364196 GCF_015104395.2 Macrobrachium nipponense | reverse complement strand
TTACTTTGAAATGCCGATGATTGGTGTTGTATCTGTGTTGTGTGGCAATGGTGTTATGTCATGGTGTATGCTGGAGAAGTTGTATGTCATAGGATTCAGCAATACTGTTGTATGCTATTTGAATTTCACCCTTACTTGAGATCTTTGCAAGAGAATTATTGCTATGGAGAGTTATTATTATTGTTATTATTAATATTATTTACTGATATGTGTCACGGGAGGGTTGCTTAAGTATAATTATCATTACGGGAGAATTGTTTTACGATAGTTTTGAGATATTTCATGGGAGATTATTCTATAATTATTACAGATAATTATTCATGGATAATTATTACAATGAATTAATGGGAGAAGTCTTGTCTTAGTTATTTGTTGAGTTTTTGTAACTTTGGAGAATATTTCAGTCATTCACGGGGATGTGTTTTGCTGAATCTTGATGAATCTGATTGAATCTTGGTGAATTGTGTTGAATCTTGCTGAACTTTTGCTGAATTCCTTGGAGGATGGACAAGCATTAACATTGGTGATATTTTTTGTACTGATACTGATGATTTTGATGATAGCAATTTTTTTTGGTGATTTTGTGATAATGATATTTCTGATACTGATTTTTTTTATACTAATACATGGGTGCCGTAATGCTATCAAGGGAGGTGAAATCTTTTTTGAATTTTGGGAGGAACTAACAACACATTATTTTTTTTTTCCTTTTTTTTATGAGTTCAGCAGATAATTGCTTGACATCTAGTGAGTTACGGGAGATAGTTAACAGTGCCGTTGATTTTTCTTTTCTCCTTTTTTGGAAGTTAGCCATGGCTGACACAAGTTTTCTTTATCATGGGTGAATTTGAGTTTATTTTTTCTCTCCAGTTAGTGTGAATATTGTCTCAGTTCATGACTTAGAGTCATTGTTCGGGAACGATTTCGTGTTTTAGCTATTTGATGCTATAGAGAAATATATGGGAGAATTTCTTGCATGTTTTGAATGCATACGTAATGGCACTACATTTTTTCTCTGGATATTTGTGTTCCAGAAATTGTGAGTTTTCTTGCACAATACCCTTGTTGTATTTGTGACAACTTTGTGAGAGATAGGAAACTTGGTTAAGTTTTCTAGTGACTAATGTCGTAGTGCAAATGGAGAAGTCTTGGCTAAGACTCTGTGAATTTGGAGTTCTGTTATAATGAGTTGTGGCACATTGGTGATTTTTTTCTAGAATTTTCTAGACAGTTTTATTTGCCGAGTTTTTGCCCTTTTTTAGCAGTTATGCTAAATGGAGAGAGTTTTTATAGTTTTGACTATAACATTGAGTTATTCTTTGGAGAATTGGAGTTATAATTGAGATATATTTGGAGTTATAATTGAGATAATTGGAGGTATATATTATTTTGGAGTTATATTTTGAGATATAATATATGGGAGATATATTTTTGGCCATTTTTGATATTTGCCAATGTGGTATGAGCTATGTTTAGTTCAATTATTTTGCAGCCATCTTTGTTGCAAATGGAGACACATTTATTTGGATATTATGGGGCAATATTTGTGAGTGAGTGAGTTAGATGCCTAGAGCACATTTTTTTGGAGATATATTTTTGGAGCCTTGTTTTGTTCCAAATGGAGTTATTGGGGAAATAGAGGTAAATATTTTGTATTTGCCGAAATAGAGGTGATTATTCTCTATTCCTGGAGTGGTGTCTTTTTTTTTTACTGACATGTGGCTATTGGAGAAATAAGAGAGAATAATATGGGGTTGGTTATTAACCAAATGGAGGAAATATTTTTATAACCGGAGTGGTGTTATTATTAATATGGTGAAATATATGGAGTTGGAATTAATCTTGGGCGGGTGACCCTTCTTTTTGTGGTTATGGGAGTTTTTTTTTTTCGAGACAAGAGAAGATTTCTGTAGTTCTTTCTCTTTGATTTCGTGACTATTTAGAGGCTAGTGTCATTACTGCATTACGAGTCCTATGGAGATGTGTGTGCATTTTTTTATGTTCACAAGTGTGTTATTCTTGGAGAAATATAATTTGGGTAAAGTCATGTTGAGAGAATAAGTCTTCGAGACAAATTTTTGAACACATTAGTCATATCCTGGAGTTCATTCTGTGAAATGTGTCAGTTAGACCTTTTTTTCTGTAGAATCATGAGTTTCCAAACTTATGTGTCTGACTAGACAATTTTTGTGCTGTTGTTTGAGCATGCGTTCGCAGGCGATTTTTCTGCTGACAAGCGATGTGATGAGCCGTGTGCTGACTTTTTTCCTCTGATGATGATAGATCAGAATTTTTGCAATATCTGGAAATGTTGACAATAGCATTTCACGAAAGCGCATGGGTAAGAGTTTGCTTTCTGGCAAATTCCGGGGCTTTACATGGAGCATTTCTTGGGGAAAAAGCGGGGTGTTATGCATATTATACATGTATTATGTATTTTGTAATTGGGGAAATCTACTTGTGATTATTTTTTTTTTATTTTTCTTCCTTTTCCTATGAG
>NC_087203.1:73346696-73351696 GCF_015104395.2 Macrobrachium nipponense | reverse complement strand
GACTTGCGTTGCAAGCTAAAGATTGTTCGTTAGACGTTCATAAAGATTGCTCAGTTATGACTTTGAGAATGCTAGTGATTTTTTATTTTTAGTTTCATGTAAAATAAAATTATATATATGCCTATTTATCTGTCCATCCGCACGTTTTCTTTCCTCCCTCAGATCTTAATAACTACTGAGGCTACATGGCTGCAAATTGGTATGTTGGTCATCCACTATCCAATCATCAGACATTCCAAATTGCAGCCCTCTAGCCTCAGTAACTTTCATTTTATTCAAGGTTAAAGTTAGCGGTGATCCTGCCTCTGGCACCGCTATAGGTGCCAATATCACTAGCCACCGCTGGGCTGTGGGTGAAAGTTTCATTGGCCGGGCCTGAGAGTTTTATGGGCCGTTGCAGGAAATGAGATTCTTCGGCGTATTTTTTACTTGTTTTCTTTTACAGTTGCTTTCATTTTTCTTTTTGTCGCAAAATAAACGCATTCTATAAATATAATTTATTTCTTGCTTAGAGTATTCAGAATTCGGAACGGTTTATGACTTTAATAATTCTTTTTAGTTGCTTTTTGCCTCAGTAACTTTTGGTTGGTTTTTAGGAATATTAAATCTTTTTTTGAAATTATTTTAATGAACATGGTTGGAATTCTATTAATTAGATTAGCCAATCTGCAGGAGGATATTGGGCTCTACTTACGCTGTGTTTCTACTGTGTATTCTCGTAAACACATTCTATACGAGTGAGACCATATAAGCCCGAAGTGGAGTATAAATAAAACGGATGCTAAATTATCGTCATATCTATTCCAAAAAATTTCCAACTAAGTTACAAGCACATAAACGTTTTCATTAGCACTTTATTGTACATTTCCAGTCCTAAATGTTCGTTTCCCTCCTTACAACCTCCCCCCCCAAAAAAAAAAAAAAAAATCATTGTTTTCATTTTCAACGTAGTGAATACATCGCCCGCTGTTATCAGTAGACGTTATAAATGCTTTCTCCTTTCCATTCTACCAAATACCCAGATGTGGAAAAATGTCCAGAGGAACTAGGTCGATAATCGATAACTGGATGAAAAACGCCTCATTTCTTTCCCGACTGAACGGGACGATATTTGTTGCAGATGCGATGTTCATACGATACTGCTTGGTTTGCAACAATACGATTTGCTATACGCCTCATGAACTAAAACGCTGTAAGAACGTTATCCAGTTGCATTTCGTGAATGGATACCATAGAAGGCAGTGATTATTGAATTTTCTTTACTAGACTTCTTTTGAAATGGTTTGGTCAGAAAAACTTTGGAGAGAGAGAGAGAGAGAGGAGAGAGAGAGAGAGAGAGAGAGAGAGAGATTCTGCTTGAATATACAAAAATGTATTGAAAATTTACAATTCGAAATTATACCGTCCCGTTTCATTTCTCTTTGATATCTGTAATTATGAAATAATTTTGTAAAATATAATACGCTTTCATATAATGGTGTTTAACGTTATTTGAAGCAAATCAGCTTAGCTCCAGGTTTTCAAATACTAGTAGCCAAAATGTGTAAGTGAAGATATTTTTTTTTATTTCTGTATATTCTAAAATTATTGTTCAACGGGGAATTGAAAAAGAGTAGACTATATCCACCTAGTAACAGTCTTCTATAATTATTGGACGTCCCTTTCACATATTCACCCTAACGTGACTAGTACAGTGCCTCATACGTAAACAAGGAATGTTAGGAATGTGATGGAACTATTCCGAGACACAAAAGATAAATGATATAAGAGGAGTTTTCCATCTTCTTGTATTTTGTCTGAGGTATTTAATCTGCCTCTTTTCCTGGGGCTGGTCTGGTATCGTGTACAGTGGGAGTTTCATTTTCACATTTTCATACTGGATTAGGAATTTTTTTGTCCAGTCATGTTCGACTATTTCTCAATTCCATTTGAAACTAGAATGTGGAGTATAAACAGGCCGTCGACGAATATTAAGGAAACTAGATCGAGACTATCATTCAATAAAAAATGAGTATCCAAGGACTAGATAACAAAAATATATAAATATATATACAATATATATAGGTGGTGTATATATAATATATATCTATATATATAAGATATATATATATATATATATATATATATATATATATATATATATACGTATATATATATATATATATATATATATAGATATATATTAATTATATTACACATTATATAGTATGTAGTATGTAATGTATTGCTCAGGTAGCGTGGCTGTGTAATAAAGGATTGAAATCTAATGTGAGTACTGAGGGTCTGGTGTCTTCGTTGAAGTAAAGCCTGGATACTGATTTGATGCATTTTTGTGACAAACTAACATTCCTCTCTGTAACATTTCTACATATTTTAAGATAATTTTAAGGTGGATTGATTTTATAACATTCGCATTAGATTTTATAACATTCGGAAACCTACGCTTGTACTAGGAGTCATCATTAAGGCAACTCAAGCATTTGCTTGTTTCCTTTCTTCTTCTTCTTCCCTTTCCCGCTTTTTCCCATTTTTTCTTATATGGGGTCGCCGTTTCGGATGAGCCGTTTCCATCTATTTCTATCTTGCGCTTCTGCCTCATCAATTCCCTTCTCATGTAAATCTCCATCTCACACAGTCCTTCCATCTCTCTTTCTTGGTCTCCCTCTCTTTCTTCTTCCTTGCACCTCCACTCCCATAGTATGTCTCCCAGCGTGGTCCTCATCTCTCCTAAACAGGTGTCCATACCATCTCAGCCTCCCCTCCTGCACTTTCTTTGATACTTCCACCACCTTAGTTGACCCCCTTATGTAGTCATTTCTGATCCTATCCACTCTTGTTTACCCCAGACATCCACCTAAGCATTCTCATTTCTGCCACATCCATCTTCTTCTGCTCTGCTTTTCTCATGCTTGCTGTTTCCGTACCATACAGCATTGCTGTTCTTACCACCGTCTTGTGAAATTTTCCTTTTAACCTAAGCGGCACTCTTTTTGTCACAAAGAACTCCCGAGACCGCTCTCCAGTTTGTTCCAGCCTGCCTGTACCCGATGTTTTACTTCTTTTTTTCTTCCATACTTCCTCCAGCGTTAACAAAAGATTCCCAAATAACTTAAACTTATCAACTCTCCTTATTTGCTCTCCACCAAGCTGAATACTTTCTCTATCATCCCCCTCAGTGGTGGTACACATATATTCTGTCTTGGATCTACTTATTCTCATTCCTCTGTACTCCAGTACTTGTCTCCATCTTTCCAATTTCACTTCCAGATCTTCCCTGCTCTCTGCCACAGAAAAACAATATCATCCGCATACAATATGTTCCATGGTACTGTCTCCCTTACTTCCTCTATTATAAACATCCATCACTATGTTAAAGATAAATGGGCTCAGAGCCGACCCCTGGTGTAATCCTACTCTCACCTCAAAAACCTTCTGTCTCCCCAACACTGCTCCTCACTCTGGTAAATACATTCCGGTACATCTCTTGTATCAATCGCACATACTTCTCTGGCACCATCTTCTCCCTCAGGCTCCTCCATACCTCTTGTCTCGGGACTCTGTCATAAGCCTTTTCAAGGTCAATGAATACCATATGTAGGTCCCTTTGTCTTTCCCCGAATTTCTCCATTATTTGCCTCAGACAAAATATACCATCGGTTGTTTTTTTCCCCTTCCCTTCATAAATCCCATCTGCTCTTTACCTATTTGTACTTCTTCTTCTCAGTCTAGCATCTATCATCCTTTTCTCCTGTATCTTCAAAGTGTGGGACATCAATTTAATGCCCCTATAATTACCACACTCTTGGACATCGCCTTTCCCTTTAAAAATTGGGATCAATATACTCCCACGCCACTCATTTGGTATCTTTTCCTGTTCAAGGATCTTTATCATAAGATCGTACAGTATATCCACTCCTTCATCTCCTAATGCTTTCCATGCCTCCACCGGGATCATGTCTGGTCCGGTTGCCTTCCCCCCATTCTTCATCTTCTTCAGTGCATTTAGTACCTCTTGCCTAGAAAAACCTCATTACCATGCCAATGTTTCGCTTGCCCATCCTCTCTTATTAGTCTATTATTTTCTTCATTTAACAACTGTTCGAAATATTCTTTCCATCTCTTCACAATGTCTTCCTCCTTTCTAAGCACTACACCCTCTTGATTCTTTATTTGTTTGATGTGTGTTTTATATCTTTGTGCTCTTATTTTTCTAGCCTTTGATAGCTTCATCATCTTCTTAATCCTTCCTTTGTCCCCAGCTCATTATACACATCATCATACGACTTTGCTTTAGCTTGGGCTACCACCTTTTTCACCACCTTGTTTTTCTCTCTGTACCTATTTGCTGTCTTCCACTGACTGTGACTCTTTCCCATCTTTTCTTTGCCTCCTTCTTATCTTTTACTACTTTCTCAATGTCTTCCATCCCACCCCACCAACTATCCTTTTTCTTCCCATATGATACCAGATGTCTCTCCTAGCAGCTCCTTTCCATGCCTTCTTATTACTGCTGTATTTCGTGCCCACCATTCTTGAACATCTTCAATCCCTATATCAATATCCTCCAAAACAAAATCCTCTTAAACTCTCTCTTCTTATCCCCTTCCTTCTGTAATTCGTACCATTTAATTTTCCTTATCCCTTTAGCTTTGGTTTTTCTTTCCTTTTTCAACTTCAAGTCCATACATAGCAGCCTGTGTTGGGGGGCTACATGGTCGCCTGGAATAACTTTGCAGTTCTTGACCTCCACCAGATTATCCTTTTACTCAAAAAAGAAATCGTCTATCTGGAGAATCTTCCCACTCCTATATGTTTATTAGGTGTTCCCTTTTCTTCTCAAAAAATGTGTTTACTATTGCCATGTCGAATGACACAGCAAAGTCCACTACACTCTCTCCTTCTGGGTTTCTCTCCCCAATTCCATGGCCCCCATGCACCCGCCCATCGCCTCATTTTCACTTCCGACATCGGCCATTCAAATCTGCCCCAACTATCACCCT
>NC_087203.1:73306696-73344196 GCF_015104395.2 Macrobrachium nipponense | reverse complement strand
TTTCTTAGAGGGGAATTAGTCAGGAAACGTTATAAGTTACCTTTTTCGGATTTAGAGTTAAAGGTAATCTATTGGTCAGGAAAATTAAATATAAATTGAGAACTAGTGAAAGTAAAGGAGATACGACACAGATTGTAATTCCGAAAGTCCTAATTCCAGTGGTTTTGGATATAGTACATTTCAGGTTCGGTAGTCCACACTTGGAGATAGAAAAAAACGTATAATGAGGTGAGTGCTAAATATATTTGGAAAAACATGGGGAAAGATGGGGAAAATTTTGTGAAAAACTATACAGTATGCAATGCATGCAAACCTGCAAGGATAACTTCATGCAAATTAGGGTCATATCCGATACCACGTAGACCTTTTCAGAGAATACATATGGATATCCTAGAAAATTTTTGTGAATCTAGATATGCGAATAAGTACTTGTTAGTAATAATAGATGAACGTACGAGGATAGTAGAACTTTTCCCACTTGAGCATGAAAC
Organism: Macrobrachium nipponense; assembly: GCF_015104395.2. NCBI lineage: Eukaryota > Metazoa > Arthropoda > Malacostraca > Decapoda > Palaemonidae > Macrobrachium > Macrobrachium nipponense. The sequence continues at coordinate 73,343,705 of NC_087203.1, read as the reverse complement.
GGCTGAAGAAGTAGCTATAGCATTCTTCATTGGTATCATTTGCAGATATGGCTCACCCGAGGTTTTATTGACCGACAATGGCAGAGAATTTTTAAACAAAACTTTAGAATGTTTAGCGGAAGTCATGGGGATACAGAAAGTAACAATTATTCCATACAGACCTGAAGCTAATTAGTTGTGTGAACGAGCAAACAGGAAAGTGCTCGAAGCTCTCAGGAAGACTGTAGGTGGTAATGATAAAAACGCTATGGTTTGTGATTCCATTGAAATGTCTCCATTTGAAGCTTTGTTTGCTTGCCCAGCACGAAGCAAATTCGACCTGTTAACTATACCTCATCATGGAGAAGATACAATCGAAGCATTAATATCTACAGCGAGAGAGAGACATGCTTGTCTCAGCCATAACCTCGAGGCCACGACTCGAGAAATGGTAGAAAGAAGTAATAGCAAACCATCTGATCCTAAGATCAATGTTGGAGACAAGGTATTTCTGAAACTCAATGTTAGAAATGAACTAAATTACAAATTGGGTCTAAAATTTGAGGGTCCTTTTTGAGTCGTTGAGGAAACAGACTGGAAACAGATTTGTAGTCTTAGAGGAAAAAACAGGTCTGTCGAAATTAACACATATCAAAACTGAAAAGAGTTGGTTGTGGTAACTAATATAATGTCGCGCAGTTGCACTTTTTTTCTGGTTTTCGCAAATTGATGGTGAAATGTGTTTAATGTTTTTTTTCTCTCTTTCTTTTCTTCTACTGTTTTTCTTACTATGCGCAAACTGCGGCGTTTTGGCATAAGATTCAGAGGTAATTATTTCACATTAAAAATCGGGTTGAAAAATATGTGGCAAATTTCAGAGATGTCGATTATGAACATTCCATGGGGATGTATGTAAGGGGTCAATTCCGGTCGATGAGATATGCTGCGGCAGCAAATTCCGTAACGATACATACTACATTTTAGGGGGAAGGGAAAGCGCTGGGTTATATATATATATATATATATATATATATATATATATATATATATATATATATATATATATAATATAATGTATATGCTTAAAAAAAAAATCACAGTAAGATGCACGTGACTTCATAAATAAGCGAATACCACGGAAATGATAGTCAGGAATCCAAGCGGCTTTCGTCTTTATTCAGACATCGTCAAGGAGCTGAGAAATATTATCATAAGCCCGTGGTGGTTCCTGTGTGTATGGGTTTAGAGGGGCTGAATTTTTGCGGCTTTTTGGGTGGTGGATTTTTGGGCTGAATTTTTTGTTTTGTGGCTATAATCTTTGGCGGTGGATTTTTTCTTTTGGTTATATTTTTTTGGCAGTGATATGGGGTTTTACGAGCCAAGAAGGATTTTATTGTGCTTTTATGGGTCTCTGTGAAGAGTATTTTATTTCACCAGTGGTTATATTTGGCTGTATAATGGTTGAATTGTGGTTTTCTGTGGTTATATCCTGACGAGGTGGTTATGCGGTTTTATATACTTGTGGCAGTATCATGAATGAGTTAGGTTTTTCAAGACAATTTTTTGGTACCTTTGTGGATATCCTAGGATAATTTTATGGAATGTGGTTATATACTATCAGTATAGAATTTTTGGGCCATTTGGAGAATAACGATTTCTGAGGTTGCAAGTCTGACTAGGCAAATCTATAGTGCGATTTGAGCACATGAGGTATTCATAGGTTGGATTAATGCTGTGATGAGACCAGGTGCTGATTTTTCCTTTCGGAGTTGATTACTTGGAGATTTGCACTGTTTTCAGAGATGTCGATTATGACATTCCATGGGGATGTATGTAAGGGGTCAATTCCGGTCGATGAGATATGTTGCGGCAGCAAATTCCGTAACGATACATACTACATTTACGGGGAAAGCTGGTTATATATATATATATATATATATATATATATATATATATATATATATATATATATATATATATATATATGCTTAAAAAATCACAGTAGATGCACGTGACTTCATAAATAAGCGAATACCACGGGAAATATAGTCAGGAATCCAAGCGCATTTCGTCTTTATTCAGACATCGTCAAGGAGCTACTAAAGTACAATTGGAGAGGAAGGCCTCGGTACAAACAAGATCAGGAATACCAGATGGTTAATTATCAAAAGGGTAAAAATTAAAAGGGATAATCCAGGATTATCGGATATCACACGGTCACAAACTTAAACAGATTCTGACCCTAACCGAAATTACAAAGTATCTTTACAGTCCAAAACATGTAAAAACTGAATATATTAATTTTGTTGCTTATATTTATCTGCAACTTTTTTCATTATGAAAGCATCAAGTTTAAATAAACCAAGACTTAAATTTAGAAACATTTCTATTATTTGACTTGATAAAACAAGATTCAATGATATTCCTTTTAACTGTGTCATTTACATGGGACTAAGGCTCTTGCTTGACTCCAGTTAATAGGATGGTCTAAATCTCTCATATGTACAATAATGCATTCGATATTTGCCCAGTTCTCACAGAATATTGATGTTGCTTAAGACGCTGTGAAAGAGATTTGCCAGTCTGTCCGTAATAGATTTTATCACTTTTTACTTTTTGCAGGAATTTATATATGCAGCCTGGAAGATCTTTAGGAGAATTTTTGATTACTAAACTCTTGACATTAATATTACTGAAAACAACATTTATGTTAAAAAGCTTTAAAATTCTAGGAATATCTAAAAACCCTTTCATCATAAGGTAATTTAGAATGTTATGCTTACTAAATTCAAGTTTGTCATTAGTTGAATAAAATGTTTTTCTAGCTCTTTTCCATGCCACATCTACAAAAGTCCTTGGGTATTTAAGTTTCAATGCAATATCATAAATAGTTTTAATTTCAGCGTCAATAAACTGCGGGCTACAGACACGTAAAGCCCTTAGGAACATCCCAGAAAAAACAGAGAATTTAACATTTTGATGGTGATTGGAGTAGTAATGAACAAAAGAGGCAATATTAGTTGATTTTCGAAAGACTGAAAAGGTGAAATTTCTATCATGGACAGTTACATCAAGAAAATTCAAATTACAATTTCTTTCTTCCTCTTACAGTAAATTTTATAGAAGGGATTTAATTATTGAGATTATTAAGGAATTCCTGGAGGTTTTCGTGAACTGGCCAAATACAAGAAGATATCATCCACGTATCTAAACCAAATAACTTTTTGGGGCAAGGGCAAAATTCTTGGTAAGAGTTTTGTCAAAAAATTCCATGTAAATATTGCTAAGGACAGGAGATAAGGGATTACCCATGGCCCTGCCAAACTTTTGTACAAAAAATTCCCATTGAAACAAAATTTACTATCTTTGATACATAACCTTATGAGACTAATAGATTTTCTACACTTAAGGGAATGTCATGACGCTCTAATTCCTCTTCCAAATATTCTAATAAGGTCATCTACAGGCACTTTTGTAAATAAAGAGACAACATCAAAACTAACCATATTAAAATCATAATTCAAATTTAAACTATTCAATTTGTTTATAAAATCAACATTGTTTTTAACATTCGTGTTAGAAATATTTCCTACCAAAGGAGTAAGAATTTTTACAAGCCATTTAGATAAATTATACGAAACTGAGCCCACTGAACTAATGATTGGTCTGATAGGGTTATTGATTTTATGTGTCTTGACTAAACCATACATGTAAAGTAGGGAGGCGCATTGCGGTGTAAACTGTTTAATTAAATGGTCCAAGCCCTTCAAATTAAATCCATTTTGAAGGGCTTGGACGATGTCTGAATAAAGACGAAAGCGCTTGGATTCCTGACTATCATTTCCCGTGTATTCGCTTATATATATATATATATATATATATATATATATATATATATATATATATATATATATATATATATATATATATATATATGTTTATTTTTTTCCATGTACATTTTGTAATAGGGAAAGTTCAATTATTATTATCTTTTTTTTGTTTCTTCTCCTACGAGGGATGTTCGTAATCGGGGTAAGCTTTACATAGCATTTCCATTATAGACAGGAGGTATAATTTATCGGTGTATATGTGTCAGATAGAATGGGTATTAAGCATTATATTTCATGGAGGTTAATTGCATAAACCGTACAGGGGTTTTTCTGTATAAACATTATGGGGGGTTTTTGATAGTATATTTGTGAGATATAGGATTACCTGTGAGGATTCAGTGGGTAAAGATCATATTTTGTTTAGTGAGAAAATTAGGTTTTGAAATCTAACAATTAAAAGCAAAAAAAATGTCACCCAGATTTTAAAGTGGTAATTGACACAAATAAATACTTTCAAAATAAGGCGTCTGATATAGGATCAGAAACTATGAGATAGAACTAGAATAGCATAGTTAGGTAGCCAATTGCGTAAGAGTTCATTAATAAAAAAGAAATCTTCCGGAAGGAGACTAACACAATTACTTTTGGAGTACAGGTAGATAAGATAATAATTGAAATCGTAGAATTGCTTATATTCAAGGTAATCTTCGAGAGGCAGTGGCAGCTAAATGCATTTCAAATTTAATAGCAGATGCGAACCTAAGATAAGAATTCGGTTTTCACTTAGTTACTGAAAATGGGCTGTTTTTAACAGGCATGTATATTCACTCTCCTAATCAAAGAAACGGACATCTTTTGAATTGGTTGATTGATTTGTTAGTTCTTACTGGCGTCGCAACGACGAGGTTATTGACGCCGTATCATTAACAGGAATTACAAAGGAAAAAGTCAATTAAAAAGCTGTGAATATGTTTATATAAAATCTGTCAGAGAACTACAGAGGTCCCAAAAACACACGAAATATCCATCCCACCTGCACACCTATTTCAAATCAATTGTAAACAAAAGTACAAGCAACACAGGCACCCCGCATACTTCCAAGTTCTACAGAGTTCTGTGAAATAAATAGATATTAAAAGTACTAAAACTTTATATATGGTAATAAATATTATATCAATTGGAGGTAACTTTATGTACATAAAAATTTAACGAAGTAAGATACTTGAAAGCAACTGATATCACTAACACATACTAACACATACACAAACTCAAACATCATGACCAAACTAACCTAAATTTTTTCAAGAAGACCTGCTTCTTGAAGGTAACTAAAAAGGCTATCCTCATTAACATCCAGTTTAAGATCCGTTCTTCCAACTACATTAAAATGACGGTTCCTTGCTGACATTAAGCTGGGACATTCTACTATTAAATGTTTTACTGTGAGGGGAACAAGACAATCCTCACAAAATGGTTCAGGGTAATTTTCCATTAAAAACCCATATTTTGAAACTCCAAAAAATATATAAATAAGTAAATAAATAAAATAAAATAAAAAACGGATCCAGATAAAGTACTGAAAGCATCAACAAATAAAGCGGCAGTAAACACAATCATAAAAAAATAGAAAAAATAATAATAAATAAATAAACTAAAATAAAAAAAAACGCCTCAAACAAAAATAGTGAAAGCATCATCAAATAAAGCAGCAGTAAAAACAGTCTTAAAGAAAACTCCCCTAAAAATAATAACAATAAATAAATAAAATAAAATAAAACAGCCCCAGGTAAAATACTGAAAGCATCATCAAATAAAGCAGCTGTAAAAGCAGTCGTAAAGAAAAAAAAATAATGATAAATAAATAAAATAAAATGAACAACCCCAGACAAAATACTGAATGCATCATCAAATAAAGCAGCAGTAAAAGCAACCATAAAGAACACTCCCCCAAAAATAATAAATAAATAAGATAAAATAAAAAAACAGCCCCAGACTAAATACTGAAAGCATCATCAAATAAAGCAGCATTAAAAGCAGTCATAAAGAATCATCAGCAGAAGCAACTGTGGAGGGAGCAAATGCAGGAGGCATTTGTTAAAAGAAAAACAACAGAACGAATTCTTTTGGGGCAGAACAATCTAAGGAAACATTTTACCTTTTCGCCCGCCCATTCATCACGGTTTTCCCCCACCTGCCATCAATCTGGCCAAAAAGAATGCTCTCTTTCTCCATCACTTGTAAAACTAAAACACAAATACATCGCCCAGTAAAAAAAAGGATTTGCATGTATTATTTTTCACCTGAACAACCCTTGCATACTACGGTATGTGTCTTGTTGTGTAGTTTTTAGCATTATTATTCCGAATGCATTTGCTTCGTTTAAGGTTTCTTTTAGTTTCTTTTTCTTCCTTAATTTATAACCGTCAGAAATCCTGGAAAGCTTGGAAGCAGAATTCCAGTGACAATGACGAAAATAACTATATCAGTAATGGTAACTTTAACAACTTCAACCTTGCACAGCAATAAAATAATCAAATACAAAACCCAGCAGGAAACACGAAGATCTAATAAGCAAATAAGAAATAACCAGCAAACATCAAGATCTAATAAAATTGGTTTACATTTCTTTCAGAATACAGCTGGTCGTTTCATCAATCACTTGGTGGGATCTTGGAGAAAGCTTTTTTCCAGAAGCTAAATCTCGTCTCAAGAGCTTCCTACCTGCCAGTAAAGACAGGTATGTAGCTTACTAGAATTGTGTTTATATATTGCAAAAGATATGAATGCTTTAGAAGACTGTATTAGAGAGAGAGAGAGAGAGAGAGAGAGAGAGAGAGAATACTGTCATTTTTAGGTAGTTAATTAACCGTTGTCGTTATGAAAAAGGAAAGTCGGTTTCAATGGCGTCCATTTCTCATTTACTATTTTCTGTATCCGCTTTTATCGCTCTAACGGTCCGAGAAACAATGGGGGCGTTGCCTACATTCCATGCTAATGAATTCATTTTTATTTTCGCCGGGATCCCTCATTATACAAACTCCTTAGTTCTGCTTCACTTGCTACCTCAAAAAGCATAGACTTTTCTGCCTCTCATTTCATGCGCTAGATGATGAATAGACGTGATTTTTAGAGGCGTGATTTATGTCTCTCGTATATTGCTCGTCTGCAAAACTGTCATGTCTATTTTTTCTCTCTCTGAAGGAGAATATTAAACGAGAAAACATTCTTTTGCGGTTCGATGGTACTGAGAACTCTAAAAACAAGTCTATGCATATTTAATAACCGGTACGAAAATTAATATTTAAAATTCCAGCACCATTAGTATGATATATTGGTAAAAAGTTACTCCTGCCTTTCAACAGAACTAGATATTTGTTTCACTATACAATATATGTATGTATGTATGTATGGTATATATATATATATATAATATATATATATATATATATATATATATATATTATTATATGCATAAAAATCACAGTAGATGCACGTGACTCATTATATAACCGAATGTCACACGTAGATGAGAGGCACAAATCCGTACCGAGCACTTTCGACTTTACTGAGTCATTGTCGAGGCAGTGTCGTGTCTTAATAAAGGCGAAATCGCTCGGTACGGATTCTGCCTCTCATCTTCTTGTGGTATTTGCTTTCTACACACACACACACACACACACACATATATATATATATGAATTTTTGTTTATGTATACGTGCTTGACGTTCCCACATTCACATATATCTTTTGTAATCGATTTAGCTTTTACACCAAGGGGTATTATGACTGGTAAGTTCTTCTGCGGCGGCCCATTTTCTAATCATAGACTGGTGTAGAAGCAACGATTAAACAATGTCTATTTGTAGTTATGTATATATATTCACATACATACACACACACTCAGCACATATTATATATATATATATATATATATATAATATATATATATATATATAATACTATATATCATATAATATATTTGTGTGTGTATATACAATGATATATTCTACATATATATATATATATATATATATTATATATATATAATAAGAATATACATATAGATATATATATATATATATATGTATATTATAAGAATATATATATATATTATATATATATAATAATATATATATATATGTATATATATATATATATATAATATATATATAATATATATATAAATATTATTCATTAAGCTACAAATAAATGTGCTTTAATATCCGATTCGCTCTACCGCGGACTAATATATTTTCATATATGTTTAACCGAGGGGGAGTATTCTAGTGCGCTAATTGGAATCCACGAGAGGACGAAATGATTATCGACTAAAAAATTTCCTTACAGTCATCATATTTGAAAATATATTAATTCCGAGGCAGAGCGAATTGGATATTAAAGGACATTTTTAAATTTTGTAGCTTAATGCATTAATATGAATCAGGGTGATGTGATAAAGATTCATATATGTATATATATATATATATATATATATATATATATATATATATATATATATGTATATATATATATATATATATATATATATATATATATATATATATATATATATATATATATATATATATATATATAATTCTGTGTGTGAGCCACCGATAGATGAAAGATTGTACTATATGACTCATGTATGATTTGAAAATTCCCCGACACACCATCTTGACAGCTGGTGAAATAAAATAGAAAACCAGTCTTTGCTTTGGTTAATAAATATCACTCGCAGAACTACAGATACGGATGCTATTTCCATGTAACCTGGATATCTTGTTTTTGTCTTTCTTAAAATTATTCTTCTGTTGAAAATCCTGAAAGACTGACTGACATGTGAAACATTTGGTTCTTGAAGGATGAAATTGTTCAGCCTGAACACTTTCGGAAATCACTTTCTGAAAATTATTTGCATCAGAAAATAAATCCGATAGTGGCGTTAGGACTTTAATAATGATTTATATTGCAAATCTCAAAACAACAGTTATGGTTGGCATGGTTCAAAAACTGACGTGTAGGATATATTTTTCAAGTTATGTGACGTGCTTATGCGTAATGAGATTTCCATATAATTTGTAAATATTTTTCTCAAATAATTTCTCTCTCTCTCTCTCTCTCTCTCTCTCTCTCTCTCTCACGTTGAAATTTTGGGGTGGGGTGCATTGATCTTTATGAAAATACTCCTAAAAACGTAAAAAACCATGAATCTAGTAAATTTCGGTAATCTAATTAATTGCATTCTTTTTCCATTTAATTTGTTTGCCTAAGTCAAAAATATAGAAACGAAACGCCAATACTGTTTTGGGAATACGCGCAGTGGAGCTGCATCAGGCAGATTACAGTTTGAGTGATTGAAAATTATTCCTAGGAATGCGCCGCCGTTCACCTTTTAAAATAATTCCGTAACCTAATCGAAGTAATTTTGAGAAGGGATTAGTTGATAATAATAACGGTAATAATGACGAAAATAGGTAGAATATTTCAAAATTTAGATATAAAGTCAAAAATTTCTATTATTATTAAAATTATTTTACTATGGAACAATAAGGCAAAATTTGTGCCGGCAATTTTCCCCTGCTCCGAGCAATAGGAACTTCATACTGGGCTAGTTATTGATGCTCCATATTTATTGTAAATTAATGAAAACCTGGAAACTACAGTGAACAGACAGACAGAAAGACAGACAGACAAATAGATAGATAGATGGGTAAATTATATCTGTTTATCAATTTTATATACATACATATATATATATATATATATATATATATATATATATATATATATATATATATGTATGTTATATATATATATATATATATATATATATATATATATATATGTTGTGTGTGTGTGTGTGTGTGTGTGTGTGTGTGTATATATGCATGTGATGTGTGTATTTGTGAATTTGATGGCATAACATTTTTGTTTTCACAAACATATCTACGCGATAATTTTGAAATATATTCAGAGATCAAGTTTATATAGGGCCTCACGTTTTTAAGAAACACTTTTTACCATATACATATTCATTAAGGTAGCAAGTTTCAAGAGGTCAGGATTTTGCCATAAGTGTTGTCTTGGCTTATTGCTCATTTAGTTTTATGTATTATAATAATATATATATATATATATATATATATATATATATATATATATATATATATATATATATACTAGTCTACAATGAAAATTAAGACAAGATAACAGTTGCGGCAAAAACTTGACCTTTTGAATATTTGCGTAACTTTCCGAGTAGAACAAACAATCCTCGTGAAATGACTCCGTTTTCTAGACTTTTGTGTTCTAACCTTCCCAGTCCTTCCTCTTTTTCCCTGTTAGACTGCATAGGAACGACTGTCTTCTCTCCGTCTCCTTTTTTCCCCGTCTCTCTTTCCTTTTCTTTCGTGTTTCACAAACCCCCTGTGCAGTATTAAACAAGTTTCTATTGGACCCTTTGTGCCATGTCTGGCGAAGCGACATGCTGCCTGTCCTTCCAGGTGAAATTCTAGCGCGTGGGAAAGAAAAGTGGTGTCAGGAATGTTTTCTTTTCGTAATCCTGCAGGAATTCTCCTTTTTTCTCCTCCCTCGCCTCTAACTCTCACTTCCTCTTTCCATTTCTTCTATTCTTTCTTGTTTTGCCTTCTCGTTTATAGTATGTTGCCTAGTCTTCTGGCTTTTCTTGCTTTTGTTTTTATTTGCCGGTGTTTCAGACCTATTTGGAGATAGGTTTATTTTATATTATTTGCCGTAAAAAAAATAACTAAATCCTGAAGTTAAAGCCTAGACATGGCTTATAACAGAATCGACACGCAAATAAAATAGACAGCATCATTCAGTACCATAACTATACCTCGACAACAAAAAGAATTGGAATTATAGTTTGACTCTAACCATTATGATTTTGATTTTCAAGGCATGAACATTATTTCCATCTTTCATGAATGCATTGTAATCCTTTTTCTCCATAAATGAACTAGATGGTTTCTTAGGCTGCTGATTATGTATCGGCAAATGTTGAAATATATTAGCTAACCGCCAGGACTAAACCGAGACGCTTTAAGTGTTGAATTTCTATCCTGTATTTGTTTTTATTCCTTTATAGGTTTATTGTTTCTAATCATAGTAACTGTTAGTCCTTAGTCTCATATCTCCAGTACTTTATTGTTACTTAATGGACAGTCTTTGTAATGATAATAATAATGATGATAATATTACATAAAATAATAGTAATCAGAGCGAAGTCAACAGCTTCGTCAAATTTCGTTCATTCCTTCCGAGGATACAAAAAAATACGTTTAATGCCAATGCAGTTACAAAAAATAAAGTGTCAAATATTTTCCATTAAGAATAAAGAACAGAAAGATGATACAGTTTCGTTGAAGTAAAATGACTGATTAAAAATTGTCCGCAAAACCTTATGCTCAGAACAGGTTAATTTTCCCAATTTCAAATGGCGCAGATTGAAGGATTTGTGGAACTCTAGAACGAAGTAATTTCATGTTTTCGTGACATTTTAAAAAGGAAAATAAAATATAAATAATTTGTTAATAAACAAGTAATCGAAGGTCTGAAATGGTAACTAAACGTTCAAATTATACACTTTAGTGAATGTGCTGGTAACGAAATTTAAAGCACCATATTAAATACAAAATATGAAGCCCTTGGCGTCGCAGGGTGTTTGGGGCGTTGATGATGATTCGATAAAAAGCGCAATTTAAATTTTACTAAATTTAAGTACGGTAATGTATCTCAGTTAACATTATTGTGATGGAAAGTTATCAGAATTAACTACGCATGCAAGGGAAATTTACATACCGAAATGTACTGTATATTATTAAATAACATAATTTCTGTCACAAAAAAAAAATATATAAATTTGACTGAAATGTCTCAAATATTCAGGTGAGATGTGGCTACGATACATCTGTAATTATGTTGTATCCTTCCTTTTTCACACACACACACACACACACACACACACACACACACACACACACATATATATATATATATATATATATATATATATAGTATATATATATATATATATATATATATTTATATGTATGTAGGTGTACGTATGTATGTATGTATGTATGTATGTATATATGTATATATACAATAATATATAATGTGTGTGTGTTAAGGGAGAAGAAAAAGAGAATTCATATTTAAACAATATCCAAAACGAGCTTATAATATCTAGATTAGAGGTCCACTACACAACCACTAAAGCGCCTTGCTAGTCAGCGTCCAAACATTAATAAAACAATTCTTTTCATCTATAAACTGCCTACGCACACATTCATACTCGTTTACACATTACATATATAAGTATATATATATATATATATATATATATATATATATATATATATATATATATATTTATATATATTAATGCCCATGTATACTTGTTTATATGCACATAATTTCACGCATATAATTTACGTATATTAATATGGGAATACTGCCTACACTCCTGTCTCCTATCTTTTATCTAAATCGAAGAACGTACTTCGGTTTTTATAGGTCCACCACTCTTATACAGCAACTTCCTCTCATTTCCATCTGCGCCTTTTTGATCAACATTCAAATTCTCCCTCTCCCTTCATTCCCTTCGGTTATCAGACGCTTTCCCCATTCATTTAGTGTTTTCTTCACTGCGCTTTGTAGCCTCTTCCTTCTATACTGGTTTTGTGGTTCTTTTTACAGTTGTTCTTATCAGATATATATAATATATTTATATTAGCAATCTGTGTAATAGATTTTAAAATTACTTCAAAATACTGGTTCTGTTTTTAACTACTTGAACGGATAAATAAATTGATAAACATATTATATATATATATATATATATATATATATATATATATATATATATATATATATACGTTATATATATATATATATATATATATATATATATATAATATATATATATATATATATATATATATATATATATATATAATATATATATATATATATATATATATATATATATATATATATATATATATATATATATCAGCGTGAAGGGGTGGACCATTGAAACGTTGTAATTCATTTCAATTCTTTATTTCCTACTTTTCGTAATATCATTGTTACATCTTCAGGGAATCTGTTAAACAATAAATAAAATTACTTTAAAATTACCTAAAAAATTACTTTAAAAATTACTCTAAAACTCAGCATTTATAAATTACAACACAATTAAAAAAAACATACAGAAACGAAAACAAAAAAATAAAAAGACCAAAGACCCGCTAGCCAACCTTATGCCGAGAAGGCAAGAGACAGAATGACAAACATAAATAAAAGTTAGCTCAGGTAAAGTTGTGTGGAGGAGGTCTGGGTATTTAACTGGGGAACCAGTTATTCAATAAATGATGACTCTAGGATAGGCAGTTCATATGCATTGTTTGTTGGGCCTTGATTCGGAAATGGCTTCTTTCTATATATATTTTACAATTTTTTGAATAGTTTCTTATATTAGAATGTTCGGGATTGGAGAGCCTACAGCCAGTACGGAAACTTAATCCCCGATGAGAGTCGATTCGACCCGCAGTAACCTCCTCGTGGATCCGACATATGTCCCATAGTTACACTTAGGGCAAGTATACTTATAGACCACGTTGGAGGTCAAGAGAGGGTCCAATCGATCTTTATATTTGAAAAAGGAACCGATTGTTATTGGAATTAATTTCAGATTAATGGCACCATAATGTTTGTGACAATTGAGCAAACTTTTCCAAAAGGAGTCATCATGTAAAAAACGGGAATTTAGCATAAAAAGCTAATTTTGGTACTGTACACGGTTTGGTGACATTAGCGAATTGTTTGTAGAAACAAACGGAGCTTTTTATAAAACAAAGTCTGTGGGAAGCAATTTATTCGTAAAATATCCAGAAAGGAAAACTAATTTCTTGGTGGAAGAATTGCCAGTTCGATGTAATAAAAAACGCCCTGTGGAGGAGAGTAAAAGTTTTCTTTCTAAAAACAGATGTATTAAAAGAGCCATTATCCCTAGTGACAAGAACGTCTAAGAAAGGTAATTGATTGTTCACCTCCTTTTCCACGGTAAAATTAATGTTACTATATATAGTATTAACAAATGCTAAAAAGGAGTCAATATCAGTCATTTTTAAATAAGGCGAAGATGTCATCAATTATACCTACCATAAAAGAGTGGATGGAACCTGAGTGGGCAGTCATCAACATGCGTTGCTTCCAGCGAACACATGAAGATGTTGGCAAAAGTGGGACCCAAGGGAGAGCCCATGGCTGCACCGTCTGTTTGCATATAAAGTTTGCCGTCAAAAACAAAGGCATGTCCCGCACTGCTAGTTCTAAAAGTTTTAAAAAACGAACGATTGAAATTGTTAAAAACAGAATCTGGCTCAGGAAAAAGTTTGTTTAAGATAATATCGATAGTTTCTTCCTCCACAGGGACATTATGTAAATAGAGATTAAACGTCTAAACTGGCCATTTTCAAATCAGCGTCCTGTAATAAAAACTTCATCCTTAAAAGAGTAGAGTTACTGAAAGTAAATCATTTTTGGTCAGCGGTTCTAAGAAAGGTACCAAATATTAGCTAGCTTATAATTAGGTGTTGTATTATATGATGCCAAAATTGGTCTCATTGGTGTATTAGACTTATGTATTTTCGGGAGACCATATAAAACTCCAAAGGATGATCCGGTGACAAACAAGTCCTGGTATGTGTTATCATCTATAATTTTCTCTTTCTTTAGAAGACGTAAAAACCTGTTTATTTTGTCCTCAGTTACTGTGTATTTGTAAAAATCGGGTGCTCCAAATTTAGTGAACTTACCTTGGTCTCTTAAGATAGTCCAACATTTTTTCTTTATAGTCGGTTGGCATCTAATAAAAACAGTTCCTGTCCTTTGTCGGGTCTGGTAATAACCAGAACTTTTCTACTTGCTAGCTGTTTAAGGATGTGAGATCTTCCTTTTTAAAAGAAATGGAGTCCAGCGCGTTTTCAATTTTCTAAATGCACCCTGGGACAGTTCGAAGAGTTTTTTCTGAAGGCCGCTTTTGTTTACGTTAAACGGTAATGCTGTCAGCCTGTGGAAAATCGACTCTATGGGGAGAAAAAAACTTGATATAATTAGGTCTGAAATTAGGTAGGCAAAAACTCCAACCCGAGAGATAAAAGAAACTCTTCACGTTTAGATAACACATGTTTTGATAAATTAAAAACAGTCACTCTTTCTTTGGCAACATTTGGAATAATAATACTTTTATTATGCCAAATTGATTATGCCAAATTCCCGTTTTTACATGATGACTCCTGTCGGAAAAAAGTTTGCACAAATTGTTCACAAACATTATGGTGCAATTAATCTGAAATTAATTCCAATAAACCCGCTAACAATCGGTTCCTTTTTCAGAAATAAAGATCGATTGGACCCTCTCTTGACTCCAACGTGGTCTATAAGTATACTTGCCCTAAGTGTAACTCTGGGACATATGTCGGATCCACGAGGAGGTTACTGCGGGTCGGAATCGATTCTCATCGGGGATTAAGTTTCGTACTGGCTGTAGGCTCTCCAATCCCGGACATTCTAATATAAGAAACCATTAAAAAAATTGTAAAATATATATAGAAAGAAGTCATTTCGAATCATAGGCCAAGCAAATAGATGCATATGAACTGCCTATCATAGAGTCATTATTTATTGAACAACTGGTTCCCCAGTTAAATACCCAGACCTCCTCCACACAACTGTACCTGAGCTAACTTTATTTATGTTTTGTGATTCTGTCTCTTGCCTTCTCGGCATAAGGTTGGTTAGCGGTCTTTGGTCTTTCTATTTTTTTGTCGTTTTGTTTCTGTATGTTTTTTAATTTGTGTTGTAATTTATAATGTTGAATTTAAGAGTAATTTTTAAAGTAATTTTAAACTAATTTTATTTATTGTTTAACATATTCCCTAAAGATGTAATAATGATATTAGGAAACGTAAGAAATAAAGAATTGAATTAATTACGTTTCCAATGGTCCACCTTCACGCTGATGTGTCTGGCCGTCGCCTTCCTCTGTCTCCATGATATATATATATAATATATATTATATATATATATATATAAATATATATATATATATATATATAAATATATATAATATATATATATATATTGGGGTCTAAATGTCATAGACTTAGTATTTTTTTTTTACTGGGGCGAATATTCTCTAAATTACTAAATATTTATTCTCGCACCATTATTTTATACCAGACGAATTCGGGTCTGCCCGAACTATTCTCCGCTTTTCATTTCCACATTTCTCCTTGTTTCGTAAGAGTTCTAAATTTTACCAAGGCTCATTTTCTTAACTGGGGGAATAGCCATTCAATATTGGGTCTTCCGAGTAGTTTACTCATTCCATCAACGCAGAGATACGTAAAAGGACCTAATGACTTTTTTTCATAATAACTTCCACATTTGTGTCTTAGTAATAATGGCAAATACTGTAATATTTACGGCTATTATCGTTGTATAAAACAATCATTCTTTTTGCTCTTCTCGAACAGCCGTTAAGTATGGTTAACCATCCAATATTTCTTCGCTGGTTATAGGAAACGAAACCTCTCATAGTGCCTTTTAGTTTGAGGTAAGAAACTCAGTATCGAACTGCAATAAGTCAGATTAAATCACTCGATATCGAGCGATGGAACTTTTCACAAACGTTTGAAAATATATTGCGCAGTGAAGGGGAGATGGGATGCATCGACAATGTTTGTGAAAAATGCTCCATTTTCTCGAAAATTTCATGCAACTAGATCCAAGCAAAAATAATGTTTACAATTACTAAGCATTTAAAAAATAGAATAAAGTTTTTGGAAAAAACTTTCTTTCATGAATATTTTCTGCCGAGTGAAATAGAATAAAATAAAAGTAAATGGGATAAAAGTTAAAAACTATTTCTTCTTACTCCATTACGATGCCTAAAATATTTTTGTGAATTGTTCGATATTCTATTGATTTATTAACTGTTAAACATATTTATGCTGAGCAATTATTGTGTTTAATGATTCCCTTAACAAGACTGATCTCTGTAGGCATTTGCCTCGAATGGATAATCTATATCTATCTATCTATCTATCTATCTATCTATCTATCTATCTATCTATATATATATATATATAAAATATATATATATATATATATATATAATATATATATATATATATATATATTACCTAACAATTAGGATCAATTAATGATCATTATTGTGCCAATATAAGAAATATTTGCTGAATGATTTGCAATATTTACTTCCATGCAAGCCCCTTAAAAATCTTGATTATATATTCTTTCTTTTCTCTCCCTGAAAAATAAAGAGGAATTTCATAATAGTTAAGTAAAACATTAAGATGAAAATACCGGAGAAATCATGTTAACGAGTCATTTAATGGGATGGCAAATATTCTTCGTAAATTGTTCAGCGAACATTTCCCGCGTAACCTACCTGAGTTGTACGTTCAAGATGGCTCTGTAATCGTTCTTAAAGATTGTTCACACATTTCTTTGAAAGTGGTTCTATATTTTTCTACATGCAATCAGTCTTTGATGTCTTTTCGCAGAATAAACCGCATTCAGTTATTATTATTCATATGATATTGCCTATCGCTGCATCAGTATTGCATCAAGAAATCAGAGCTCTAAATGTTCATAAATGAAATGAATCTTTTAATGTTTTTAAATGAGTTCGATTCTCCGCTCTGCAAACGTGGAATCAGAGGAATTTGTTTCTGGTGATTAGAAATTAACTTCTCGATGTAATGTGAATCGGATACCACAATAAGCTGTAGGTCCCGTTGCTAGGCAACCAATTGGTTCCTAGCCACGTAAAAATATCTAATCTTTCGGGCCAGCCCTAGGAGAGCTTTTAATCAGCTCAGTGGTCTGGTTAAACTAGGATATACCTTTTCTGAGCAACTTGAGTACAGGGAACATTAATCTCTTATTCAGGTCTAAGAAATCTCTTGAGCAAGTCCTGGAATTCTTGTATAGTAACGAGGCTACTTTTTTCTTTGAATGCTGCTGGAATTCTGTTAATTAGATTGACCAACTTGCTAGTGGGAGTTGAGTTCTTCAAACGTTGTGTTTTGTATCTTTGTATTTTCGTGGGCACATGCAGAGGGAATGGGTTCCTGAAAGCTTCATGTCAGTAAGAATTAAAATGGATGCTAAACAATCAGTCATTTAAAACCCAAAAAGCTAAATCAACTGACAAAAGAAAACATAAACGCTTTCATTCGCAAAATATTGTACATACCCAGTCCACAGCGTTCTTTTACAAAATCCAGAGAGTTTTCATTTTCAAAATAGCTAATACATCGCCTGCTGTCATCAATAATCGTTATAATTGCTTCCTCGTTTCCATTCTGCCAAATACCCAGATGTAAAAAAAAAAAAAGTCCAACGCAACTGGGTCGATGAATGATTGGATGAAAAACGCTTAATTACTTTCTAAACTCAACAGGACGCAATTTGCTGCAGGTTTTCATTCGATACGTGGTTTGTAACAGCATGATTTGCTAAACGCTTCATGAAGTAAAAAGCTTCAAGAACGTTGCTCAGTTGCATTTCGTGAATGGATACAATGGAAGGAAATCACTGAATTCTGGAATGGTTCGGTGATCTGAAATTTGAAAAATTATTACAAAAGCGAGAGAGTAAGAGAGAGAGATACCTTGATTCCTTATCACAAGATGGATTAAAATTTTACATTTCGAAACTGACACCTTTTCGTTGTATTTTAGTGTTCTGAAAAGAAAACTATTGTGACGGTTTTCTGTGTACATCCGCATTTTTTTTTCTGTTCGCCCTCAGATCTTAAAAACTACTGAGGTTAGAGGGCTGCAAAATGCTATCTTGATCATCTACCCCCAGTCATCAACATACCAAATTGCAGCCCTCTAACCTCAGTAGCTTTTATTATATTTAAGGTTATAGTTAGCCTTAACCATACTTGTGCCTATTCGAAAACAAGAAAGAGAAGGGATGCCTCCTCGAGTCATTCACCGTAGCCAAACTACCCAAATGCAAATTTACAACATTTTACATAAGTAGGGAATGTTGGGAATGTGATGGAAATATTTCTAAAAGTGAAATATTATATCAATAAGCGATTTAATCTGCCCCATTTCAAGAAGGTTAGGCTGTCACCTAAAGTGGGATTTTCATAAAAGATGTTTTCTTACTGGAGTGTGATTGTTTTCGGCAGTCATGAAAGAATAGGTCTCTATTCCCTTTTTTTTTTTTTTTTTAAGGTGTCTATACAAAAGAACTCTACTGAAAAGTGCTGTCTATTAAGAAGAATTTTGAAAAATGTTCCTCAAATATTTATATAAGGTTATAAATTCGTTCATAGGTAAAATAAATAAATAATCATTTATTGCCTCTTTTTATTATTTTAAAGTCGACTGGAACCTTCACGAAGAATCTTGAATACATTTTTGGATTTTATTCGTCAACACCTAATGAAAGAAATAGTTGAATAGTTCAAGTTGAAGTTGTAGATATCGCATAACACCAACATTTATTGAGATGTCAAAGCAGCAACATGATCAATTAACACGCATTTAAAGGGATGTTTAAGACTATAAACCCAAAGAGTGACGTTATAGATGTAAACCCAAAAACCTTTTTATGACTTACGAGACCAGTATTTAAACGGATGCCTGACAGAGAGGTATCTCTCCCAAAAGGTTTAATGTGATATTATTGAAACATAAACTTTACTTTTCTTGGAAGTCAGAACAGTACGAGACATGTAGCATTATCTATTCTTCTTGTCAGTAAGTATATGAAAGTCCTTTATTATTCTAGAGACTGTGTATATATATTTACACACAAATAATGTGTATGGTGATGCTTATTTTCTTATTAAATAAAATCAGTCATGATTAAATTGAGAAAGTAGAAGTGGTGAAGTAGTAAATTGAGATGATATAGTCATGTTTTAAGTATAAGTGAGAAGGAAGGATAGAAGAGGGCTTGGATGTTGCCTGTGAGGGGTAGAACCTCGAGAGGGAGGAAAAGGATTGGATGGTGTGATAAAGTTAGGGAGAATGGGAAGAGAAAAGTTTAATGGAGGGAGATCGTTATGATAGAATTAGCTGGCGAAGACCCATCCAGGCAACCAAGCCCCTACCTTATGGATTGTGGTGGAGATGAGGAAGTGAAAAGGCAAAACTTATTTTAAAATATAAATAGTTTTCTTCTAACGTATTACTGAGAGGTGGATTGTCAATTTTTTTCCATTAAAAATAGAGAATTAGTAGAATATCGTTACCAACCAATATGAAATCAACAAGGAACAATTCCTCGCTGGATTAAATAAGTAGCAGATTACAATTGTCAATAAAACTCCGCCCGTTACGGGTATGCCTCTCTAAACAAAGTTGTTTTCCAGTTTCAAATGCCACAGATTGAAGGATTTGTAAAAGGCATCCAAAGACAGAGGAGTTCACATTTTCGTGTGATTTTGAATTGAAGAATATAACCCAAGTGATCTGTAAATAAATCGGTAAATCCAAGAAAAAGGTGTTAACCTAATAGTCATATTATACATTTTTGAAGATTCATAATACTGGTGTAACAAAATTAAAAATATCACTTTAATTCTATAACAACTGAGGCCTTTTGCGTTGAACGGCGTTGGAGCCAATGATGATGATTTAGAAATAGTGTAATTTAATTTTCTTTAAATAAGATATAAGTATATATCTCAATCGAAACATAGATGGTTTTGATGGAAACTTATTGTAATTAACTCCACATACAAGAGAAATTTAGAAATCAAAATTCGCGGCGTACTCTTAGATAAAATAATAATTCGAATTATAAACTAAAAGAGAAATTTTAATGAAGTCTCCTAGACACTGAAAGACGATATCCCTTCAATTATGTTCATCCGTCCTTTTGATGGAATGCATACTGGCCACATCAAACGCACGGTTTCGTTGTTCGGCAGAGTTTTGTACGGATACAATTGTTCCACTAATGTCTCGACCATTGAGTATCACTGCATACCAATGGGCGTAGAGGGGTGTTTATAATATATATATATATATATATATATATATATATATATATATATATATATATATATATATAGTATATATATATATATATATATATATATATATATAAAATATCGTGTCAGTTAATGTCATCTCACACCACGTCGTCGATAAACAAACCCCTCAAAACTGAATGTCTACATGTTAGCAAAATCCTGTTTTGAAAAATAATCAATATATTACTATAAATTATTGGTTAGTTTCCAATCATGACAAAAATACTAGTTACTCTGTTTGACGATGGAAAATAACTTACATACGATAGAAAATAAAAGAGGCGATGTTCTTTTAAGAAAATAATAAAAGAAAACAACAGCATTTCAATAGAAAAGGAATAGGCGATAAACCGCAGAGAAAACTAAAGAGAGGAAAGGCTAAAAGCTCTTCCGATAAAGGAAGGGAATAAAGAAGCAAGGAAGGACTGAATGTGGATGGTTGGAAAAGAAGCAGATGGAGATGTGGAGAAATTGGTGTAGAAAGAGAGATAGACCTATAAAAACCAAGGGCAGATTTTAGGATAGAGGGAAGGATATACAAAGACCAAGTGTTTGACACATTCTTCTACATATATATATGCACACACAAGTATATATATATGTGTATATATATATATATATATATATATATATATATATTATATATATATAGAGAGAGAGAGAGAGAGAGAGCAGAGAGAGAGAGAGAGAGAGAGAGAGAGAGAGAGTCTCCAGTCGGCGAAGATAACAATACTTCAGGGGGCACCATGATACATTAGTAGAATGCCATAGTTTATTAAAAACGTTTCGCACACAATTCTCGGTGCATCATCAGTCTGTGAACAATAAAAGTAAATACATTATAAAAGTATAACTACTCCCTTGCTTTTGTCAGGCTTGTAAATCACTATGTCATCTCGTTTTTCAGGGCCAAGAGTATCTCCAAATCGTTTTTTTCTAAAAAAATGTGTCCAGGTTGTTCTTAAATTGTAATAAGTTTTATGTATCAGAGCAGACATTTTTTGTTGTAAGTTACCTGTATTCTTTACCACATTAAGTTTAATAAGTCTTTGAAACAGCACCTCATGTTTCTGGAATATATTAATCAGCAACACCCAAATATTCAGTTTACGATGGAGGTGGAGAACAGAGACAGTTTGCCATTTCTCGATATCAATATTACAAGAAGTAATTCTGAATTCACCCACAGCTGTCTATAGAAAAAAAAACCTATACAGGTTTAGCTAACTACTTATATGTTCATGCCAAAGACCTTCAAATAAAACACCATTTATACTCTTGTCCATAGAGCATTAAAATATTCGTCTAACTGGCCAACTTTCCATAATGAAATAGAATTTTTATTAGGCTTTTTTCAGAAAAATTCCTATCCCAAAGACGTAGTCCTTAGAGTTATCCATAAACTTTTAACCAAATTTCTCCAGCCACCGTTGCCCAACTTTGATGTTCCTAAGAAACTGTTCTTTGCTTCCATCTCACGTAGACTAACACAGATCATTGAACAAGAAATTCCCTGTCTTCAGTTAAAACTTATTTCTAATAACTATGCAGGATAGGTTCATTTTTCAGCTGTAAAGATCGCTTGCAATCCTTCAGAGATCTAATGTGTATATAAATTCACATGCCCTGGATGTCCGGGCTCTTACATAGGATCTACTCGTAGGCTATTGCAAGTGAGATATTGCAGCCACATGGTTTCAGTTTTCGTACAGGCCAGAGAATTAAACAACCAGAGTTTTTCTAACATTAAAAATCATGCTGCTATATGCAAAATAGAGGTCTTGAAACAACACTTCTCTATTATTGGTTTATACAAAGGACCCAGATCAATCTAAACTACTCTGGAGTCATTACTTATCAAAAGGCTAGTTCCATCTTTGAACAATCACACCACGGCTTCCCTCTGTATTTGGCATAACTGACTTTTTGTTTGGGACGTCAGGTTTTGCTATTCCTTCTTCGTCTTTTACATTGGATGGTTGGTGTCTTAGTTCTCTCTCTCTTTTTACAGTGTTTTAACGTATTTTTTTTTTACTTTTAACTTCTGCTTTTCTTTTTAAACCATTAACTTTTAATTACCTTGTAATTTTGTGAATTCCTTTTATAATGTATTTACTTTATTGTTCACAGACTGATGATGCACCGAGAATTGTGTGCGAAACGTTTTTAACTAAACTATGGCATTCTACTAATGTATCATGGTACCCCCAACCCTGAAGTATTTATATATATATATATATATATATATATATATATATATATATATACATATATATGTATATATATATATATATATATATATATATATATATACACACACACATACTCACGCAAGCACATATGCATACATTAGGCTTTCAGTATTGAAACGTAAGTCAATATACATGTCATACCCGGGGTATTTGTGGATTGGACAAAATTACTCTAGATTACTGTTTGTTTGTCTTAATATTTGTTGATACAATATGAGTTCGTGTATTTGTCCTCAGCTTATATCTCTTTCTTTAATCTTTTCGGTGACAAGATTCACGTTATTGATTGTGGCTGGGTATGACTCATGTTCGTAAATGGAGTTTAGTTATTTAATATTCGGCCTTACGATCAAATTTCTTACAAAATATACCACAAAAATATTAATAATAGGGGGTCAGGCCACTACTTATTTACAGAATGACTTCTGTAACGGTTTTTGTGTGTTATCAATGACAAATGCGAAATACGTGCGGCTGTTATGTTGTAGAAAAGTATTATTCTTTATGTCCCTATTGAACTATCGTTAAGTATACTTAAGTATCAGATATTTCGTCAATAGTTATGGGATACACAACGAATCATAATACCCTCTAGTCTGAAGTAGGAAACTCAATATCGAACTATGATAAATCAAACAAAATTATTCGATAACGAGGAGAATTTTTCACATTCATTTTCGAGAATGTATTACACGCTACAGAGATGGGATGTCTCGAATGTGCAGGTGAAAAATATTCCATTTTTTGAAGATTGGCTTTTTTGTTCTCCTAGATTTCTTTCAGTTACACCCAATTAAAAATAAAGTTTACGGCTACCCAAGCATTTCCAGTAAAAGTCAAGTTCTTAAAAAAAATCTTTTCACGAACATTTTCCGCAATGAAAAAATTGAAATACGTCGTCACCCCTTTTCTCCTTCTATTCCGATACGATGCATGAAATATCTTTTTCAAAAATTACTCCATGTATTTTTTTATTCTAAACGAATTTATAACGAACATGTCGTCTGTCTTTTAAGATTACCGTAAGTTGATTAATATCTTCGGATATTTCCTTAAAATTGATGTCTCATTGTCAAATAGTTTGGACCTTGTGATTATAATCAATGTGATGATAAAAGGAATATTTAATAAATAATTTGCAAAATTTGCCTTCATGTGTTGTGTAAGACCCTTAATAATCATTCTTCTTTCTTTTATCTCACAAGTAAAGGGGAAGTAAACATTGGTTACGTGAAGAATTACCAGGAAAATACACGAGTGGTATTACCAAGTCATTTAATGGGATGGCAAACATTTTGTAAATTATTCAGTCAGCATTTTCCGTGTAACCTTGCCAGCGTTCTAGATTAAAGTGTGTGCTTTGAATGCTCATAAAAATTGCTCACGTATGTCCTTGAAAATGCTAGTGTTTCTTTCTTGTAGTTTCTTGTAAAAAAAAGAAAATAACAATTGCGATGGCTATTTGTCTGTCCGTCCGCACTTTTTCTCTCCGCCCACAGATCTTAAAACCTACTGAGGCTGGAGGACTGCAATTTGGTATGTCGATCATCCACCCTCCAGTCACTGAACATACCAAATTGCAGTCCTCTGGCCTCAGTAGTTTTTATCTAATTTAAGGTTAAAGTTAGCCATGATCGTGCGTCCGACACCGCAATATGTGCTAGCAACACAGGCCACAAACGTGCCGTGGCTGAAAGTTTAATGGACCGCGGCTGAGTTTCATGGCCCATGTCTGAGAGTTTCATACAGCATTATACGCTGTACAGAAAACTCGAATGCGCATAAGTTTCTTCAGTGCACTTTTAACTTGTTTTCTATTTAATTTTCGTAAAATAGCCACAGTCTATAAATGTTCGTGTTTTGCTTGGAGAATTTACAACTCGTATGGTAACGACTAAGGTAATTATGTTTTTTTTTCGTCTCAGTAACTTTTAGTAAGGTGTCGGAAATATTAATCTCTCACGTAAGTCCTAGAATTCTCTTGAGTAAGTCATGGAATTCTTTCAGAGTAGCGAGACTATTTTTCTTCCAGTAAATGCGGTTGGAATTCTGTTAATTAGAATAGCCAACGCGCAGGTGGGAGCATTGCTCTCCATGTTATGTGTTTTTAGTCATTAGCATACCGAATGACTGGAATCCTAAGGTATCAAACCAGTAAATAACAAAATGGATGCTAAACACTCCAGAACGTTCAATTAACCTTAAAACAGAAATGTTTTTATTTGCAAGCAATACATTGTACATTTCCAGTCCCAAACGATCATTAGAATAATGAACGTTTTAATTTTCAAAATAGCGAATGAATCACCTTCTTTTATCAGTAATCGTTATCACTGCTTCCTCGATTCCATTCTTCCAAATACCCAGATGTAAAAAAATGTCCAACTCAACTGGGTCGATGAATAATTGCATGAAAAACTCTTAATTAAGTTCTCGACTAAACGGCACGCCATTTGCTGCTGTTACGATCCTCAGTCGATACGTGGTTTGCAACAACACGATTTGCTAAACGTTTCGTGAACTAAAATATTGCAAGAGCGTTTTTCAGTTCCCTTTCGTGAATGGATACAATAGAAGGAAGTAAGTGTTGAATTTTCTTCACTAGACTTCGTCTCCTGAAATGGATCGATCATTTGAAATTTGAGAAATAGTGATCGAAGAAGAGAGAGAGAGAGAGAGAGAGAGAGAGAGTGTGTGTGTTTCTGTTTAAGATGTCTGTAATTATACGTTTTGCCAAGGGGGCGCGGGGGAATACTGTGTCACTGCACCTCACGCAGTGCACGGTAGGCAAGGTTTTTTTAAGCGTCCTTTCGGCTCATATCTGGAACCCCTTTCATTTGACATATATTTTATATTCTAATTCCATTAATATGTTTCCATGTATTCATGTTTAATGTTAATATTAATTAGTTATTCATCTCACTGCAGGTTTTCATGAAAATAGTAAAAAATTAAAAACAATTCATGAGAAGAGAATTTTCACATTTGTGCATATTCCAAATCATAGTTAAAGAAGTGAAAGCAACAGAAAATAAGGAATTGAAGAAAAGTAGATTTCATACACAATAAAAATCAAAAATGATTTCTGGGTGTCACTCCCTGTATTCAGCTCAACCAAAATGTTGAGTCATATCTTCTTATATCTTGTGAGTTGGAGTGTGATGGAAATACGTCAAGAAATAAAAGATAAATGATGAATGAGGAATTTTCCATCTTCATGGGCTTTAATCTGCCACTTTTCAAGGAGCTGTTCTGTCATCCCCTGAAATGCGAATTTCATTAACACAGTATATTATTTAATTGGGGTTATTTTGGGCAGGGAAGATCGACAATTCCTGAGTTCCATTTTAAAAGTTACCTTAGATGAAAGTCAAGGT
The DNA here is from genome assembly GCF_015104395.2 of Macrobrachium nipponense. Lineage (NCBI taxonomy): Eukaryota > Metazoa > Arthropoda > Malacostraca > Decapoda > Palaemonidae > Macrobrachium > Macrobrachium nipponense. The sequence goes on along the minus strand of NC_087203.1, from coordinate 73,317,141 downwards.
CATCAGATGGATACTAGCGTGTCAATAAAAGATAGTATTCAATAACTGAATAAGATTACTATTTATGCTCGTTCACATTTTACGAGAATTCTAGTGGGCATTGATTATATTACATTGCGGAAACATAAGTTAGTATTAGTCGTCATCTTAAAGACAATTCTAGCGTGTGATTGTGAGCCACACACACACACAATATATGTATATATATATATATATATATATATCTATATATATATATATATATATCTACATATATACATATATATATATATAATATATATATATATATATATAGCATATATATATATATATATAATACTATATATATATATATATATATATATATATATATATATATATATATTGTGTGTGTTTGTGTGGCTCACAATCACATGCTAGAATTGTCTTTAAGATGACTACCAATACTAACTTATGTCTCCGCAATGTAATATAATCAATGCCCACTAGAATTCTCGTAAAATGTGAACGAGCATAAATAGTAATCTTATTCAGTTATTGATACTATCTTTTATGACACGCTAGTCTCCATCTGATGACCTTGACTTTGTTTTCATCTAAGGTAACTTTTAAAATGGAAACACAGGAATAGTCGATCTTCCCCGCCCAAAAATAACCCAATCAAATAATATATTTATCTATCTATCTATCTATCTATCTATCTATCTATCTATATATATACATATATATATATATATATATATATATATATATATATATATATATATATATATATATAATATACAGGTAACTCTATAACTCGACTTTACCTCTCCATTTATAAGGGGGTACGTTTCTAAGGACGTCGTCTGTATGTAAACCGTATAAAAATATCATATTCCCATAAAAATAAATGGGAAAGAGGGAATTAGGTTCCGGGACAGTAGGAAACTCTTCCCTTTTTTTGGGTTCTGATAAAAAAATCTGTTATGTGAACCTCATGTGTAAAACAAAACATTAAAAAAATATCTTTTCATTGTCTATCAGTATTGCCGTACTTCATTCCTTTTGCTCTCCTCCCAATTTGTCCCGCTGACTCAGTCGACGGTAATTACTTCTCTACTTTTTATTGGATACTGATAAGCGGCTGCATGAGCAATTTTCCCAAGCTTCGTCTTCCTCTTACCTTTATTAATGTGTGGAGAGAGATCTGAGTATATCTTAGTTTAACCAGACCACTGAGCTAGCTAACAGCTTTCCTAAGGCTGGCCCGAAGGATTAGATATTTTTACGTGGCTAAGAACCAATTGGTTACCTAGCAACGGGACATACAGCTTATTGTGGGATCCGAACCACATTATATCGAGAAATGAACTTATAATCACCAGAAATAAATTCCTCTGATTCCATGTCGGCAGAGCGGAGAATCGAACTCACGACTACCGTAACGGTAGGCGAGCACGTAACCCACTCGTCTAACGAGGAACTATTAATGTGTGGAATTCGTATAAGTAGATAATTTTATCAAGGTCACAACATGTCTTGAATTGAAATCGTATGTTTAGAACCAGTGGGGGAGTTATCAGTGTGTATATATATATATATATATATATATATATATATATATATATATATATATATATATATATATATATATATATATATATATATATATATATATATATATATATATATATATATATATTATATATATATATATATATATGTATACATATATATATATATATCTATATATATATATATTATTATAATATATATATCTAACGAGGGTCAAAATGACCTCCGTCTAAATAAAAGGGAGAGCTCCTAACAGGAAGGCATAACCTACCTTTGCAATGATGGTCCCTTCGAATGACACCTCTGTAGCTAACTGAAAATCAAAGAAAATCTCAAAGAAAATCATCAAATCACAATTACTCTTCCACGAATTCATATAAGATAAGTTCCCCCATTATCTACTTCTGTCCGACTGTTCATTAATCTTTATCAATAATTGTCAGCACAAGTCTAGAGAATCCATTTTTAAAAGGTAACTTCGAATCCATCTGAAAATGAGAATATAATTATCAAACAATGAAATGTTAAAGCTCGTCAATAAATGGTGTCGCACCACACTTCCCTTCCTCTAGAAACTGAACTCAGTGACTACATAAATGGTATAACTTTTCAAAGTCTTTCACTTTACCCTTTCCGATGAATTTTAGCGCTTCCTCGGATCGCCAGTCTCTTGTGACCTTTACGACAGTTTGTCGTCTAATTACCCCGTTAATTCCCATAGTAGAAATTATATCTCATTCACGTGTTCTAACGATCATACGTATGTACGCTCACCAACAGACGTACGGATACACGCATGCTACTGAACACCCAAATGTACGCACGCTTGTATATTCTGTGCGTTTCCATTTTCCCATGTACACATTTTATCTAGCACACGTACTCGGTGACCTGAAGTAACCTTTCTTTGCGGTTTACCTCATATCTCTGGAATGCGCTCCCATCTCGTCATCCGCGACTGGCGTGTTTTCGATTTGTGTCTCTTATCAGCATCTTCAGGAATTCACTGTTTTGCACCTGTCTCTAACCACCAAGTGCTAGGGTTATCAACCCCATTTTATTTCAATATATATCCACTTATACATCTAATCCAGTGCCTTAACATACACACACACAACACACATTATATATATATATATATATATATATATATATATATATATATATATATATGTATATATATATATAATATATATATATATATATATATATATATATTTATGTATATATATGTATATTATATGTATATATATATATATATATATATATATATATATATATCTATTATCTATATATATATATATATTTATAGCCTATTGTAACACGCTCGATGAGAAATTTTGTCTGCTGGTCAGATCCCAGTAATGTGAAGCGATAAGCCTGGCTTTTATATATTATCATATATAAATTAATATACATATATAATATATATGTGTGTGTGTGTGTGTGTGTGTGTGTGGTGTGTGTGTGTGTGTAAGGAACGATATACCAATCGGGGAAAAAAACAAAGAAAAATTTCAAAGCTTTGCTGTGAAGGGAGGTAGACGTTCGCATAACAGTATTGTTATTCCTGAACTACTGTTTGCCCAGTTATTTCTGCTTTTTGGAATGCACTGATTATCTGGGTGTTAGTTCAATAATGCATCACTTAACTTTCATTCGTTTAACCTAAGACATCAAATTACAGCGACGTTACGACTCGTCAAATGAAAGAAAACTGTTATGTAAATTCACAAGAAAATAAAGCAGTTGAAAATTATGTTTCTGAAAACTGTGACAAGTGAGGGCGGCGGAAAAGGATTATCACATTCTGAGGTGATGATTAACACAATGGTACTTTTAAAATACAGGAATTTCCTGTCATTTAATTTAATATCTTACACTATAAGAAAGAACCAGAATGGAAGAGCCAGAATTTAACTTTCTGTAATGTATGGAAGTAGAATTCCAATGATAATGATTTGATTAACTATATCATTAATAATAACATTAAGTACAGTAACCATTCACTGCAGCAATGAAACAAGCAAGAACAATGAAAAGAAAAATCATATAAGAAAAACTAGAGAGACAAAGATATTTGAGATCTAATAAACTCGGTTTATATTCGGAGTCTCGTCTCGTCTCAGTGGCTGCCTATCTGCATGTAAGTTCAGGTATGTAGTTTACAAGAATTGTTAATTTTTTTTCCAAAGATAAGATATGAATGCAGTAGAAAAATTCTATAGAGAGAGAGAGAGAGGAGAGAGAGAGAGAGAGAGAGAGAGAGAGAGATTACGATAATGTAATTTTTAGGTATATAATTAACCGTCGTCATTATAAAAAAAAGGAAAGTCGGTTTCAGTGAAGCTATTCACTTAATGATTTTTTTTTATGACAGCGTTCTGAAAGCTCGATAGATAACACAAAAGCACAGTCGGTTTCAATGGCGTCCATTTCTCATTTACTGTTTTCTGTATCCTTTTTTGATCGCTCAATTGATAGCACAACAATATGGCAAACAGCGGGGAGTTATCTTTATTCAGTGAAAATGAATGAATTTTTATGTTCGTCGGGATCCCTCATTATACAAACGCTTTAGTTTACTTCACTTCCTACCTGAAAAAGTAGAGACTTTTCTGCCTCTCATTGCATCCAGAGCACGATGAATAGACGTGACATTTAGAAGCATGATTTATGTTTCTCGTATATTGTGCGACCGCAAAACTGCCATGTCTATTTTTCTTCTCTCTGAAGAAGAATATTAAACGAGAAAACATTCTTTTGCGGGACGATGATACCGAGAATTTAAAAACAAGTCTATGCATATTTTATAACGGGTTCGAAAATTAATATTTGAAATGGTAGCACCATCAATATAGTACAGTGGAAACAAAGTTCCTACTGCTGTTCGACAGAACTACATGGAATGGGAGAATTGAAAACAATAAATTTTTCTTTTACTGTACCATATATATAATATATATATATATATATATATATATATATATATATAATATATTATTATGCTACACAAGAAAATAAATAAAAAATTAAAGGTTAGGATATGCCCAACAGTTTCGTCCTCCAACAAGAGGTCCATTGGAGGACGACGAAACTGTTTGGCATATTCTAACCTTTACATCTTTCATTTACCTATGTGGATTACAGCTGAAGAATATATCATTGTGGGGAAGAAGACCACCTGTATATTATATTTGTATACGTATATATATATATATATATATATATATATATATATATATAGATATATATATATATATATATATATATATGTACACACACACACAGACACACACACACACACACACATATATATATATATATATAGATATATAAATATAATATATATATATACATATATATATAAAAATATATATATATATATATATATACATATACATATATATATATATATATATATATATATATTACTATATATATATTTGTGTGTGTGTGTGTGTGTGTGTATGTATATATCATATAATAATGTATATATATATATATACATACATACTTACTAACTTTCATCTTTATCGGAAGCTTTGATAAAAGGTGTTGCCATAAAACCGTGTTTCATCGAGTCTGAATCCCTTTTCCTTTTCCTTTTCTTTATAGTGTTAACGACTGTCAACCTTTCACAAATTATTTAACTGCTCGTTTTGGATGAACATATTTATTTGTTTATTATGTGTGAAGCGCACTTTTCTACTGTAAATATTTGAGCTTTGCTATATTTTATGCCTCCTACGTTTTATCACTTTGTATATCTAATAAAGGAATATGTTATGTATTTTAGCACATTGATAAACCCACATTGATAAACCCAAAAAGAAAAGCAAGGCAAGACAACAGTTGTGGCGAAAACCGGACCCTTTGAATCTTTGCTTCCTTTCCGAGTAGCACAAACATCCCTCGTTATGTGGCTCCGTTTTCTAGACTTTTGTATTCTAACCTTCCCATTCCTTCCTCTTTCACCCAGTTAGCTTTTGCATAGGAACGAATGTCTTCTCTCCGTCTCCTTTTTACCCCTCGCTATTTCCCTTTCTTTCGTGTTTCACAAACCTCCTGTGCTGTATTAAACAAGTTTCCATTGGACCCTTTGTGCCATGTCTGGCGAAGCGACAGGCTGCCTGTCCTTCCAGGTGAAATTCTCGCACGTGCGAAAGAAAAGTAGTGTCAGGAATGTTTCCTTTTCGTAATCCTGCAGGAATTTTCGGTTGTTCTCCTCCCTCCCTTCTAACTTTCACTCCGACTTCTTTCCATTTCTCTCCTTTCTTGCCTTGTTTTTCCTCTCTAATTTGTACTCAAGTCTTCTGGCTGGTCTGGCTTTGGTTTTTAATTCCCGTTGGTTTAAATAATCTTTGGGATGGGTTTGTTTTATATTGTTTGCTTTGATAAGAATGAGCTGACTTTTAGTTTTTCCATGAATTTCAAACTATGTCCAGAAGTTAAAGCCAAGATATGACTTAATTCTGAAATTCACACGCAAAGAAAATGGATAATACCTATCAATACAAACAATACTTCGACTTTATGCTGGCTTGTTTTTGAAGTTTGACGCTGACCATTGAGGTTTTGGTTATGCAATGTATGAACATTATTCACATCCTTTATAAATGCGTCGAAAACCTTGTTCATTATAATGGACCATATGGCTTCCTAGGCAGCGGCTATAAAAGGCTAATGTGGTAATCTATAGACTAATAGAGAAGAGAAAACTGTGTTGCTGTAAGGCGAGTGTCATGCACCACTCGTCAAGTTTCTAACCTGTATTTTTGGTTCTTCGTTCATGGGTATTGTTTTTATTTATATACAGTTACTCCTTAGTCTTATATCTCCAGTTCTGTGTTGTTACTCAGTGGATGGTATAATAATAATGATAATAATAATCTGAATGAAGTCAGCAGCTTTGTCTAATTTAGTTCATGCCATCAGAAGATATTAACGGAAAACAAAATACATTTATTGCTAATGTAATGCCAAGAAGTAGTGTCAAATGAAATTTACTTTCCCCAGTTTCAAAAACACAGATTGAAGGATTTGGGAATTTCACTTTCGTGAAATATAAAAGGGAATATATATATATATATATATATATATATATATATATATATATATATATATATATATATATATATATATATATATATATATATATATATATATATATAGAAGTGGTTTAATACTGTCTTGAAAAAGAGTGGGTTCGCTAATCTTGACATGGTCCAAATAATCAATTAATAAACCCTAATAGTCAAATACTATATCTGTAGCCATCTTATTGGTGACAAAATTAAGAGTATCATATTTATTTGTTCCGACAAAAATACAAATTCTTTGCGTCTCGCGGCCGCGTAGGCAATGATGATGATGATACAGTAAAATAGTTCAATTTAAATTTTACCAAAAGTAGACATAACAATATATCTTCGTGAAAATGACGTTGATGGAAAGTTATCAGAACTAACTATGCATACAATATAAATTTAATTATCAAAATGCAATATGTGATTTTGGATAGCAATTTCAGTCGTAAACTAAAAGGGAAATTTTACTGAAATATCTCAAACACTCAGGGATAAAGTGGGCACGATATCCCTGTAATGATGTTTTATCAGTCCCTTTGATGTAATACATACAGCCACATCAAACACACGTGTCTACGTAGAGTTATTATATGGAAATCCATCGCTCAGTAATGTTTACAGCATTGACTAACACAACTCCCTAGTAATGGGCGAGCAGTGGGATTTTTAGTCTGTACACTGTAGTTCGATCTGGACATTGTTTCAATAAATTTTCTCTGCCTATCACTCATTCTTAACACACACACACACACACACACACACATATATATATATATATATATATATATATATATATATATATATATATATATATACATATATATGTACATACATATATATACACATATATGTGTATGTATACATATATATGCCTATGATATGTATATATATATATTATATATATATATATATATATATATATATATTATATACATATATATATATATTTATTATTTATATATAAATATATGTATAAGATATATATATACACACACACGTATGTATGTATGTATAATGTTTGTGTGTATGTATATATATATATAGATATAGTATATATATATATATATATATATATACATACACACAAATGCACATATATGTATGTATCGCATGTATGCTTATGATATATATATATATATTTTTATTTATTTATTTATTACATATATATGTATAGTTGTATGTATATATATATATATATATATATATATATATATATATATATATATATATATATATATATACACATACACTACATACATAAATACATAAAAGATTGTCAAACACTTCGTCTCCCTCTATCTTTCCTTGTATCTAAGACCCTACCCTTGTTTTTATCGGTTTACCCGTCTTTCTATATAATATCAATTTCTTTCCATCCCCATCCGCATGCATCCTTCGCTATCCATCCAGATTTAATCCTCACTGTCTTCTTCATTCCCTTCGGTTATCAGAGACGCTTCCTCCCTTTCCCCTCGTTTGTTTTCACTTCGCTTCATCGCTTCTCCCTTCTCTATTGGTGCTAAGGTTATTTTCTTCAGTTGCTCCTCTACAGTTTCGATATAATCTCCTTTATTTGATGTAGGACAGAATACCATTTCCCTTTCGACAAATGGGTAATTGGGCATTTTGTTCCAGATGTGCAAACTATATAGCAATTTGCAGCAATATGATATATATATATAATATATATATATATATATATATATATATATATATATATATATATATACAGATATATCTATATATACATGCATATGTATATATATTGATAGACACGAATATATCTATATATATATATACATATATACATATATCTATATATATATATATAGATATATCTATATATACGTAATATATACATACACACACACACACACGCACACACACACATATATATATATATATATATATATATATATATATATATATATATATATATATTGATAGACACGAATTCACATCATAAAATAAATATTGCTAAGGGAAATATGCAGAAAATTAGAGCCATTTCATCCTAAGTACGTACTATACCCTTGAAAAGTCATGTGTCTAAAATTATGCTCTAATGTTTACAGCTGTGTTTATATATATATATATATATATATATATATATATATATATATATATATATATATATTTATATATATATATATATATATATATATATATATATATATATATATATATATAGAGCTGTAAATATTAGAGCATAATTTTAGATACATGACTTTTCAAAGGTGTAGTACATACTTAGGATGAAATGGCTCTAAATTTGTGCATATTTCCCTTAGCAATATTTATTCATACGATATGAATTCGTGTCTATAAATAATTTGCCATTAATTCTGAAATTATCTGACTTTTCCCAAGTCTCATTTTGTTTTGCAACGTAATAAAACTCATGGCTATTATCGGTTTATCAAAACATCACTCTTTATACTCTTATAGCACTGTCTTGAACTATACTTGACTATCATATATTTCGTCGTGAGTTACAGGATAAAAAGAAAACACTTTTTATTTTATAAGCTCAGTATCCAGCTGCAATAAATCAGACAAAACAGCGATATCTTGCAATAGAATTTTACACATACAGTAATATATTCCGTCACACTAAAGGAGATGGACTGTGTCGACAGTGTTTGTGAAATGTACTTCAATTTCGAGATTTACCTCTTTGTTCTCGAGGATTTAGGAAACTCTCTACAATGAAAATCAAATTCATGAACGGAATGATTCAAGTTCATAAGCACATAACTCCTCTCACGAATATTTCCATTCTGCGTAAAATCAACTAAAGTTAAAATAAATTGAGGTAAAAGCCATCCCTTTTTCCCTCTTTTTCTGGTACGATGCAGAAAATATTTTCATGAATCGATCGATGTTCTATTTAGTTAATCGAATTTGTCAACGATCTTAAAGCAGTTTATTCTTGTAACGTTCAGTGATACGCTAAGGAAAACAGATTTCTTTAGGCATTTGCCAAAACTGAATAATCTATAAATAAATAGTTGCCAAACAATTTAATCTCGTTATTAAAATGATGGTGATAATAAAATGAATATTTGCAGAATAATTTGCATCATTTACTGTTATGCGTTGTATAAGACCCTTAATGATCATTCGCCTTTCTCCCCGCTCCCCCCCAACCCGCCCCCCCTCTCCACTCACAAACAAGCGGGAGGTAAATAATAGTTGCATAAAGCCTTACCAAGAAAATACTCGAGTAATCATATTAACGAGTCATTTAATGGGATGGCAAACACTTTGAATTATTCAGTAAACATTTCCCGCGTAATCTTCCCTACATTGTAAGTTGAAGATTTTACTTCAAGTGTTCATAAATATTACCCATTGTTTCTTTGAAAATTCTTCCAATATTTTCGTGGCTATATCCAATTAATTCTTTTCGGAATAGCCGCTTTAATATATTTTATGTGTTTTGCTTAATACTAGGACTGTATTGCAGGGAGAATCCAGAGCTCTAAGTGTCTAGAATTTTTATCGATATATGTACACATTTTATTTGAATCCCATCAGGTTAAGTGCATGTTTTTAGGAATATTTACTTCTTATTTAAAATCGAGAATTCCTCTCGAGTACCAAGGCTATTTGCCATGAATGTGGTGGGAAATCTGTTCATTAGATTAGCTAACATGCAATCGGAGCTAGGCTCTTTTCACAACGTATTTTTTTACTTTGTATTCTCGTAAATATACTTAATAGGAGTGAGTCATAAATGTCTTAAGTAAAAAAGAAAGGAAATAGCTGTTAAATAACGAATTTATCCAATATAAAACGTTCCAGCTATGTTACAAA